>NC_135866.1:2280792-2475770 GCF_031162955.1 Sander vitreus
TTAACATTCCACATTAGACCTTCAGCTGATGACGTAGAATCATAGGATGGATCATGGAGTTTTCCAATTCCAAACCTGCTCCTTGTGCGGTAATCTGACATGACTACTACTGCAATGAGAGCACTTACTTCTCCTTGAAAAGGAGTATTTATTATGCAGCTCTTTACGGAGAACTCAGTAACTAGTGTGTCAGCTAACAACCTTTTTCTTTTGCCATTTAGAGACACGTAAACATTACTAGGATACCCGAGTGGTTAAGGTGTTGCACTCAAGATGCAATGGACAGTTGGCCTTGTGGGTTCAAATCCCACTCCTGGTATATCTTCTATATTGTGAAAAGTTAAAGAAGTTGGAGAAATGAATGGGAAATTTACTTCTGGAACCCAAGGTCTCTCGGAGGAGGGGCGGGACTGTTGAGCTCTATCCAGACCAAGTGATGCTGGTCAATGAATGATTGACGATGGAGAGGTTGTGATATAAACATTAGCATTACACAGTAGACCTTCAGCTGATGACGTAGAATCATCTCTACCACTTTGTATTCATGATTGCTACCAGGATGGCCGAGTGGTTAAGGCGTTGGACAAAAACCCTTGTGGGTTTGAACCCCACTCCTGGTAAAATGACTTTAACAATGATCACACGCACAACTGCACAGTAAAAAAATAACTCATGGGGGTTTATTAATTCAGAACCTGGTCCTTGTGTGGTAAAAGGAGTATTTATTATGCAGCTCTTTATGGAGAAAACATTAACTAGTGTGTCAGTAACTAGTGTGTCAGCTAACAACCTTTTTCTTTTGCCATTTAGAGACACGTAAACATTACTAGGATACCCGAGTGGTTAAGGTGTTGCACTCAAGATGCAATTGACAGTTGTCCTCGTGGACAGTAGGCCTCGTGGGTTCTTCTCGTATACTTTCTATATTGTGAAAATATAGAATACATCGGTGCCATTTTAATGTGTGTTGCGATTTGATAGTATTGAGCTAGAGTGTAATTTCCACTGGAGACAGGGGGGACATGTCCTCCCCACTTTTCAAAATCCTATTTGTGTCCCCCCCACTTTCAAATTAATTTAATATTATTTCATTTATAAGCCTCTGTGATTGGCCACTAGGGTTGGGCGGTAATACGGTAATACGGTATACCACGGAGTCTAAAAATAGCAACGGTATCAGTTTCAGTACCGTCATTAAAAAAAATGCAATGCACTTATATAGGAGACAAGGATTAAATATTAAATTGTGGTGACCCACAAGTAAGACTGAAAGAGACATTCACCAAGGTACTGTACCTTTAAGGGAGAGGTGTTATGATATACGAGTTCCGGGTTAACGGCTGAATTATGTCAAACAACGACGGTGGTGAAAATGCTGTTGCTGAGGCGGCGCTGGCCGGCGCTGGCCGCTGCTGGCCGCTGCTGGCGGCGCGGCTAATGTCGGTACTATCTACGCGGCCACCATCAAGTTACCGGACTTTTGGCAGCACTAGGCCGTGGTTTTAGCACAACGAGGCCCAGTTCCAGCTGAGAGGAATAACACAGGACGTTACAAAGTATTTCCACGTGGTATCGGCCTTAGATGCCTCAACAACAGCCAGGGCTATGGCGCTGTTAGAGGCTCCTCCGGCTAACGGCAAGTACGACGCATTCAAAACATTCCTGTTGGAACTCTTTGAACTGTGGGAGCTGGAGAAAGTAGACCGCCTGCTGTCCCTGAACGGCCTTGGCGACAGCAAGCCGTCCGAGTTAATGGAGAGGATGCTGGCTGTGCTGGGCGTGGCGGATCCCTCATTCCTCTTCGCCCACATTTTCCTGCAGCAGCTTCCAGCACCCGTGTGCACCGCACTGGCCTCCTCCCCCCTCTCTTCCTCCAGAGACTATCGGGCACTGGCTGTGGAGGCAGACAGGATTTTCCTCGCCAACCGGCAGCAGTTTGTCCATGCGCTGCTGCCCCCCCAGCACACGTCTGCACTCCACAAAATATAATTTATGTAATTATGTGTGGTTGTCATCACGTGACAGTGTGGAGGAGAAAGTAGTTTTTTGTAAGTTGTTGTTATGTTATTATTGTTTCAGTATTAGTGTTTGGTATTCAGTCTCTGAACGGTGCACAAGTCAACAGTTTGGCGACGCCGTCTGAGCCTTACGTCATCATTTTTAATTAGTCACGGTAATACCGCATACCGCGGTAAAATAGGGAGGAGGTTTGACGGTATCAAAATTTGGATACCGCCCAACCCTATTGGCCACTATTTTAAGCAACAAATAAAGTAAGACATCTCTTTCTTATACATAGTTTAGTAGCCTGCTATTATTTCTGGCATAATTTCACTATGGTCAACTTCATTATTTCCTGGATTTTTATATCACCTCCGTCTGATGACTACTGCTGCAATGAGAGCATTTCCTCTTCCTTGAAGAGGAGTATTTATTATGCAGCTCTTTATGGAGAAAACAGTAACTAGTGTGTCAGGTAACAACGTTTTTCTTTTGCCATTTAGAGATCTATTAACATCACCAGGATGGCCGAGTGGTTAAGGCGTTGCACTCAAGATGCAATGGACAGTTGTCCACGTGGGTTCAAATCCCACTCCTGGTATATTTTAGATTGCTTCCTGTTAAATTACAAATAATAATGTATGAAGTTCTAATACTTAGTTCAGACTGACAACTGCGCACCCAGTGACAGTTCTGCTTGGTCTAGATGGCCAATCAGCACATTAGTTTGGGACTTGGCCCAAAAAGAATGGACATGTCATTCAGTCTGACATTTATTTCATTTGTAAAGAAGAACATAACATGGATTTTCTGCATTTTCTGCTTCTGGTCTGTTTTGCTGGAAACAGATATGATGTAGTCACCGTCGGAGGTACAGTATAAACAGAAAATATTTAGGTGAATCATTGGCTAAAAAATAAAAAATAAATTCTAGGGAAAAGAATAGATTTTGAAAATTGTCGCAAAAAAAATCACGATACATACAATTTTCAATTTTTATCCCCACCCCAAATAAATACATACTGTAACCTCTCAATCAATCTTCACGCAAGATCATGTTGAGCATCAAGTTGGTGCCTGGGAGCCAATCAGTATGAATCCAGACCAAAGGAATGACCCAGCAGTGGGAGTGGGAGGCTGGTCAATGAATGATTGAGGATGGAGAGGTTGTGATATAAACATTAACATTCCACATTAGACCTTCAGCTGATGACGTAGAATCATAGGATGGATCATGGAGTTTTCCAATTCCAAACCTGCTCCTTGTGCGGTAATCTGACATGACTACTACTGCAATGAGAGCACTTACTTCTCCTTGAAAAGGAGTATTTATTATGCAGCTCTTTACGGAGAACTCAGTAACTAGTGTGTCAGCTAACAACCTTTTTCTTTTGCCATTTAGAGACACGTAAACATTACTAGGATACCCGAGTGGTTAAGGTGTTGCACTCAAGATGCAATGGACAGTTGGCCTTGTGGGTTCAAATCCCACTCCTGGTATATCTTCTATATTGTGAAAAGTTAAAGAAGTTGGAGAAATGAATGGGAAATTTACTTCTGGAACCCAAGGTCTCTCGGAGGAGGGGCGGGACTGTTGAGCTCTATCCAGACCAAGTGATGCTGGTCAATGAATGATTGACGATGGAGAGGTTGTGATATAAACATTAGCATTACACAGTAGACCTTCAGCTGATGACGTAGAATCATCTCTACCACTTTGTATTCATGATTGCTACCAGGATGGCCAAGTGGTTAAGGCGTTGGACAAAAACCCTTGTGGGTTTGAACCCCACTCCTGGTAAAATGACTTTAACAATGATCACACGCACAACTGCACAGTAAAAAATAACTCATGGGGTTTATTAATTCAGAACCTGGTCCTTGTGTGGTAAAAGGAGTATTTATTATGCAGCTCTTTATGGAGAAAACATTAACTAGTGTGTCAGTAACTAGTGTGTCAGCTAACAACCTTTTTCTTTTGCCATTTAGAGACACGTAAACATTACTAGGATACCCGAGTGGTTAAGGTGTTGCACTCAAGATGCAATTGACAGTTGTCCTCGTGGACAGTAGGCCTCGTGGGTTCTTCTCGTATACTTTCTATATTGTGAAAATATAGAATACATCGGTGCCATTTTAATGTGTGTTGCGATTTGATAGTATTGAGCTAGAGCGTAATTTCCACTGGAGACAGGGGGGACATGTCCTCCCCACTTTTCAAAATCCTATTTGTGTCCCCCCCACTTTCAAATTAGTTTAATATTATTTCATTTATAAGCCTCTGTAATTGGCCACTAGGGTTGGGCGGTAATACGGTAATACGGTATACCACGGGGTCTAAAAATAGCAACGGTATCAGTTTCAGTACCGTCATTAAAAAAAATGCAATGCACTTATATAGGAGACAAGGATTAAATATTAAATTGTGGTGACCCACAAGTAAGACTGAAAGAGACATTCACCAAGGTACTGTACCTTTAAGGGAGAGGTGTTATGATATACGAGTTCCGGGTTAACGGCTGAATTATGTCAAACAACGACGGTGGTGAAAATGCTGTTGCTGAGGCGGCGCTGGCCGGCGCTGGCCACTGCTGGCCGCTGCTGGCCGCTGCTGGCGGCGCTGGCCGCTGCTGGCGGCGCGGCTAATGTCGGTACTATCTACGCGGCCACCATCAAGTTACCGGACTTTTGGCAGCACTAGGCCGTGGTTTTAGCACAACGAGGCCCAGTTCCAGCTGAGAGGAATAACACAGGACGTTACAAAGTATTTCCACGTGGTATCGGCCTTAGATGCCTCAACAACAGCCAGGGCTATGGCGCTGTTAGAGGCTCCTCCGGCTAACGGCAAGTACGACGCATTCAAAACATTCCTGTTGGAACTCTTTGAACTGTGGGAGCTGGAGAAAGTAGACCGCCTGCTGTCCCTGAACGGCCTTGGCGACAGCAAGCCGTCCGAGTTAATGGAGAGGATGCTGGCTGTGCTGGGCGTGGCGGATCCCTCATTCCTCTTCGCCCACATTTTCCTGCAGCAGCTTCCAGCACCCGTGTGCACCGCACTGGCCTGCTCCCCCCCCTCTTCCTCCAGAGACTATCGGGCACTGGCTGTGGAGGCAGACAGGATTTTCCTCGCCAACCGGCAGCAGTTTGTCCATGCGCTGCTGCCCCCCCCCCAGCACACGTCTGCACTCCACAAAATATAATTTATGTAATTATGTGTGGTTGTCATCACGTGACAGTGTGGAGGAGAAAGTAGTTTTTTGTAAGTTGTTGTTATGTTATTATTGTTTCAGTATTAGTGTTTGGTATTCAGTCTCTGAACGGTGCACAAGTCAACAGTTTGGCGACGCCGTCTGAGCCTTACGTCATCATTTTTAATTAGTCACGGTAATACCGCATACCGCGGTAAAATAGGGAGGAGGTTTGACGGTATCAAAATTTGGATACCGCCCAACCCTATTGGCCACTATTTTAAGCAACAAATAAAGTAAGACATCTCTTTCTTATACATAGTTTAGTAGCCTGCTATTATTTCTGGCATAATTTCACTATGGTCAACTTCATTATTTCCTGGATTTTATATCACCTCCGTCTGATGACTACTGCTGAAATGAGAGCATTTACTTCTCCTTTAAATGGAGTATTTATTATGCAGCTCTTTATGGAGAAAACATTACTAGTGTGTCAGGTAACAACGTTTTTCTTTTGCCATTTAGAAACATGTCAACATCACCAGGATGGCCGAGTGGTTAAGGCGTTGCACTCAAGATGCAATGGACAGTTGTCCTCGTGGGTTCAAATCCCACTCCTGGTATATTTTAGATTGCTTACTCATAAGTTACAAATAATAATGTATGAAGTTCTAATACTTAGTTCAGACTGACAACGGTGCACCCAGTGATAGTTCTGCTTGGTGTAGATGGCCAATCAGTACATTAGTTTGGGACTTGGCCCAAAAAGAATGGACATGTCATTCAGTCTGACGTTTATTTCATTTGTAAAGAAGAACATAACATGGATTTTCTGCATTTCCTGCTTCCGGCCTGTTTTGCTGGAAACAGATATGATGTAGTCACCGTCGGAGGTACGGTATAAACAGAAAATATTTAGGTGAATCATTGGCTAAAAAATAAAAATAAATTCTAGGGAAAAGAATCGATTTTGAAAATCGTCGAAAAAAAATCACGATACATACAATTTTCGATTTTTATCCCCACCCCTAATAAATACATACTGTAACCTCTCAATCAATCTTCACGCAAGATCATGTTGAGCATCAAGTTGGTGCCTGGGAGCCAATCAGTATGAATCCAGACCAAAGGAATGACCCAGCAGTGGGAGTGGGAGGCTGGTCAATGAATGATTGAGGATGGAGAGGTTGTGATATAAACATTAACATTACACATTAGACCTTCAGCTGATGACGTAGAATCATAGGATGGATCATGGAGTTTTCCAATTCCAAACCTGGTCCTTGTGCGGTAATCTGACATGACTACTACTGCAATGAGAGCACTTACTTCTCCTTGAAAAGGAGTATTTATTATGCAGCTCTTTACGGAGAAATCAGTAACTAGTGTGTCAGCTAACAACCTTTTTCGTTTAATATAAGTTACAAAGAATAATGTATGAAGTTCTAATACTTAGTTCAGATTGACAACTGCTTGCCCAGTGACAGTTCTGCTTGGTGTAGATGGCCAATCAGCACATTAGATTGGGACTTGGCACAAATTGGGTGGGGAATGTGACAAATATTCCTGTTTTTAGCTAAGGATCTACTTTAACACACCATCACACTCCTTGTCACAGCCCTTCTCTCATTTCTCCGTGTTGACAAGTCAGTATTTCTTCTTTCTCTCTAGTTTTATATTTCTCCTCCTCCTGTCATGTACAGCAGATCCACATGTCGCCTCTGCTCCCCCAGAAGCTCCAAACTGTCAACACTCTTCTCATGGTGGGCATAACTTCCATCAGCTGTCCGTCTTTCTAATGCCACGCCGGCTGCTCACTGGATCAGTGGCTGATTTCCTGTCTAACAGGACGAGTAGCAAACAGTATGCTCACTTTACTGTTCAATGTTTCAGCTACAAAAGATCACAACTCTGCATGTTCAACATTGTACATTCTCTCTGAGATGCAACATCTATTGTTCGCAAACTTCAAACATGACAACCTCCTATTTCTGCAAAGATCACAGATCAAAACTCTTATTGTGTTCAGAGCACAAACTTGGCAGCTCTTTGCTCTCAGAGTTTGAACCTGACAACTTCCTATTGTTCAGTAGCAGCAGCTTTCACACCAAATAAATCACTGAGCTCCGCTCGACTTTCCTCCAGGCCTCCACTCTCTGCTCTGATTTGACTGGTATGAATTATTGAACCAGCAGCAACAAAGGATATGAAACTTGCATCGACATTTCCTCTGACACAACACAATAAAGAGTCATTTTTTATCCTTATTAAGTCTACTGAAAGTCATTGTTCAGCATTTAGGTATTACGATTCAGGAAACTGTAATGATTAGAATACAGTAATGAGAAACTGACCTGCTTGGAAATGGAAATCTTTAAATAACCATTCATAGGGGTGACACACTGACTACCCTCACATAATAATACTAATGAATAATAATTTATACTTTATTAATCCCATAAGGGAAATTACAATGTTTACATACACACTAATATGACCTTCCTTAAGTATGCTCGCACTTAAATGTACTACTGTAAATGCCTTTTGTATATGAATCAGTGTTATAATCAAGTGCAACCCAGCAGTAACACCTATTTTTCTGTATAATAATTCAGTTTGTTACGTTATGAAAACATAATTAAATTGTGAATGGCAACCATCTGAAACTGTTAACCACAAGACACCACACTTTGAAGCACGACAGCAGTACTACTTGAAACATAAGGTCATTCATGTCCATGTAGACATTCACTACTCCTTCCACATGTGCTGCTTCTCCAACAAATCCTGTGTGAACAAGAGCCTGTGCTGAGATTCCAGAAAAGTTGCCCGCCCCTTAAAATCTTGTAAAAGTCCTGGAAATTCTGCTATATTCGTCTTGAAGGGACAGTTCACCCCAAAATCATTACATACACATTTTCCCTCTTACGTGCTATTTATCTATTAATCAATCTACATAGTTTTGTTGCGAGTTGCCCAGTGTTGGAGAAATCGGCCGTGGGGATGTCTGCCTTCTCTCCATTATAATGGAACTAGATGGCGCTTGGCCTGTGGTGCTCAAAGTGCCAAAAACAAAATACATTTGAAAAACTCATCAGCAATGTCTTTTTCCAGAAATCAAGACCCGGTTATTCAAGATAATCCACAGACCTGGCTGTGAGCAGTTTCACGTAGGAACTATCTTCTTTCTAGCGCACCCGACAACCATATCATTGCGCAGAAGTCCCTCTTGGTCTGACACTGCTAGCTTGTGTTTATAGCTAACTGATGCTGCTAGCTCAGCTGAGCTAGCTCACGTTACAGCTCAGCCGAGGAGAATGCCGTTAATGGTAAAATCTCACACTGTCACGAGCAAGAGCCTCTCGTCCATGAGTGCGCTTCCTTCTGCACGGTGATATGTTCGGCGGATCTGGTTCGGTTGTTCTAGGTAGCTCTAGGGACTTTTACTCACAGACACCCAGAAAGCACTCCTCCTTTGCAACTTTGTAGCAATAACAGGGGAAACCTTTCACATTGCTATAAAGGTTAACATGGCAGCATGTGTAAAAGTTGTGATTCCAGCAGGGACCAGAGACAGATCCCTGAGGACCACCAGCTCTGATCAAAGCGACTTAACTGGGGAAAGGAAAGGTCATTAGAGAACAAAATCTCTAACAGGGATGGTATCAGAGAGGTGAGGGTTTTAACCACACTTCCTGCTGTTCCTCAGCTCCAACATGGATTACACTCTCTGCACATCAAATGGAGAATTGTACTGCTTGCAAGATACACTTACAGAGTGTAACGGCGTAGATCAAAGATAACATCAAAGAATCCAAACAGATAAACTCTACCTCTAAGTTAAGACCCTCAAGACCTTGTATCAAACAGCACAACCGCTCGTGTCTCAGCATGATGTCTGCACAGCGTGTGCTAAAGCACGCTGGAACATGCAAGAGGGGAAAACAATCAGTATCAGAGTAATCATCAAAGGTGATGCACATGCAAGCCTCAACGTCACGCTTGTAAAGCAAAACATAGAAAAAACGAATCCAAAGCTCTGGAGCTGTGTGACAATCAACCACATGTCCGACAGCACAGCCTTAGCCTAGAAGAGAATTAAAGTCTTGATGTGAAATCATGAAATATTGTCTGCTAATACAGATAAAACAGTAAAGGACGATCTGAGATGTGAGGCGTGCGAGATGGCGATCCGACCAAATGATCAAAGACAGTGTATGTACAGTACAGTGTGGTTTGCTGATGCTGCACACGGGAAAATACCATATCTGTGCATCAGGCAGTATAAATAACATAACACACTAATTGCGATGTCTTTCCACTTTGATATGAGAAATTTGTGAAGTTGAAATCAAAAGACACCACGAAGGAAGGATCTTACATTGGGCTTTAAAAAAAAAAACGATAGACACATCTACAGTACTACATACTGCATTCTCAACCTTTTTTTGAACAACAGACTGATTTTATATGGACAACACTATCTAAAACTGTAAGATAAAGTCAGGGGGGGTCACTCCCAATCAGTTTGCAGGTGTGCATGCATGTTATCAAGTTATAAAGGTTGTGGTTCAGGCATGATCTCCCTCTATTAACCGCAAACATACAAATAAACCTTGATGCAAGTTGGAAAATGACTGCACCAGGCTCAAGGTAATTAAAACAAAACAAACTATACATTTCAATTATAATAATTAAAAAATTAACACAGATTTTGTTGCTAAAACATATAATTTCCTCATGGCCTGGTAGCAAATGGCCAATGGCCGGTCTTGGGCCACGATCCAGGGGTTAAAAAACCTCTGTTGTACAGTAGATCACTTAGTGATACCGGTCCCTAATTTGTAAAGTTGAAATGAAAAGATACCTCGACAGAGAGGACAGGAAGAAAACACAAAAGAACATCAGTCAACATAGATTACCAGCTAAGCTTCACCTGCCAGGATACAGCTTACATGATATACTACAGGATGATCTGACGCCAACACTGCTGCATTTTGAGGGATATGTGAAGCAAGCGAAGATCAAAGGGATCCTCCAAATCCTCGTACAGGAGGACGCTTGGTCTACACACAGCGGCAGAGAGCAGTAAACTGTGTCCAGCACATCAGTCGGACAGACAGCGATGCAGCTCAAATATACAGAGGCTTCTGTCTCCAAACAAGGCGAAATAATTGCTTATAAACCTTCACAAAGGAAGTGATTTCTGCATTCATCGTTGAGCTCACGCAAATTTGCTGCGTATGGATTTTTAGCACATACAATACAAACAGCAATAAAAGAATTGGAAAATGAACAATGGTGTGGATTATAAATCCACGCTGGGCAATAACATGGCTTATTAATCAAAACAATGGGAGTCAGTGCCTTATAAAGCAAGGCAGGATTATGGCTCATAAATACAGTGTGTACATTGAGATATGGCTTGTAAATTATTCAAACCAACACAGCGGCTCATAATTCAAACAATAGAGCAGTTTGCTTTCCAAATCAGGACTGCATAAATACAATGCATGTGGTAAGATGGTTCATAGTTTTAAACAAGCCAATGCTGAGGCTTGTGAATCCAAATACTGTAACTCAGTACTTTGCCTTGTGTGGACTGTGTGCTCATGAATAAACTGTGCACACAAAGATATTGTATATGTGCTTAGTAATCCTGCAGAGCCAACTGTTACACAACAGGCCCCAAACACAGAAATGAACATTGACATATTCACACATCAAGATTTTTTTTTTTTTCAGGTAATATCACCTTCTGAGGCTCTGGAGAGAGAGAATGAGAGAAATCTCATCTTGGGTTCAGAAACTACGCCTTGTTACAATTTGCCCAAAGGCACCTGACCAATCGTCGCTTTGTGACGCTCTGGGAGTGAGACTGTGTTGACAAACCAATCTGGGGATAAATACAGGCACATTTCCATCCCAACACACACATCTATGAGACTTACTCTAGTGTACTGTACTGACAATTCAGAGGTAAACATATGCAGGTTCAGGCTGATGGTGGTGACATCACAGCGGAGTATTCAACCAATCAATATTCACCTGGATTTCCCTGGAATTCCAATCTCATCCCTGTTTGATGGTTTGTTTCCCCTCCACGCTGTGTGTCTGCTGATGTGAAATGACAAACAACAATGTTTGCAGAATGATAACAGCTGATAATAAGTGATGGGTTTTCATTATTTCCCCCTGTAGCTCTAAGGAGAGGTCACAGAGAGAACTCAAAGTGTGGTATTGAACAGATGTTGACATCAACAGGGCTGCAGTATGGATGGAGTTTGTTGCAGAGATTCTCAGCTCGCTGATGGTTGGTTCCATGACTGCCTAATGAATCACTTACACAGGTTCAGCTTCATTTACAGATTATTTAAAGACCTTCACTGCAAGAAATGACATCACACACTACACTAAATATTACTGCTCCCTGATGCATGCTTGATTTATTAATGGTAATTAATTAAAGGGCCGTTAATAAAATGGTTATTGTTCGTGGTCAGATCAGAAACCATCGACTCAGCACTTTCACATTCAATACCAATAGCAGTTAAGCACTTTGAGTTTAGAACGCCAACACAAAGAAAGAGGAAGGTGACGGACATCCAGCCGGAAATGAGGGACATCTGGCGGAATTTCCGTGGGCACCAGCGATCCCCAAAATGAATTAACGTCAATATAGACTAAGCTAAACATAACGAACTGAACATGGATTGTGCTGCAACTGAGTTTTTCCTTTACAGTAGAGCTGTGGATGAAGCCCTATTGAATACATGTATATATTCAGCACCTTCTACAGCCAATACTGCAACAGATAAAACAACAGGATTTAGCCGATAACATATTAGCCTATGTGAAAGAAAACGTTTTTCAGAGGATCCTGTACTAGCTGCTACTGATTTCTAAACCATCTAAACTTGCCTGGCAGGCTTAGTTGTGGATCTATCTTCCATAGCACCACTTGGTGGCATTTAGTCAATAACAGGCTTAGCATGTGTGAAACCACTGTGATTTTCAAAGCGGAGGACATTTTCTTCTCCATAGAGAAGCCAGAGCAGCGTCTGCGCAGGTAATAAACTAGAAATGATTATTGTCTATCTTTACCTGAAAGTATGACTTGCACACTACTATGTTCCTCCTTGACTCATGAACAAAACTGTGACAGTCAGAGCTCTATTTAAGCTGATACATACTGCTAATTGGTATTCAATTAAACAGGACATCATTGTTATGCACAGAGCTGCTGCCTGAATTGCTGGCGCATCAATCAGAAATGTAGAAATAATGAAGACATGTTACAGAAGGAAAGAGGATCATCTGCCAACTGGACACTTACCAACATGGACAGAAAAACAATTAATAAATCAGAGAACTGGAGAACAAAGAATATAATGTATGAGAAGATATACTATACATGTATTTGTATATGTAAACAGAGAAGTGCCTGTTTGTGTAGGCGAGTTATTAAGAAAGAGACATGCTTCAGAAAAAGTAGGGAAGAGATGTCAAAGCCAACAGTGCTGCTACTAATGAGGGAACTATTTCATTATTATATCCCTACTGTGTCTAGGAGCAGAGGATACTAACAATTACATAAACGATGAATGTTTCACAAAAGGTGAACTAAAGAGCTAAGCCTTTAAAGGTGCCCTGCCACACGTATTTCATTACTTTGTGTGTCATTTGTGCAATATGTAGGCTATTGAGGTTGGGGCAATATATTAGCTGTGCAATATTTCATTGTGCAAGGGCTGTGCTACACTTTGTGCAGAGAATGCAGCTGACAGGGTTGTTCAATTAAAAATGCCAATGAAAGGCGTGGTTAATGTGCTTACTATATAGGTACTTGTCTAATGTATATGAAAGCATGCTTTGTGTTGCATGAGAGTATTGTTGTTGAGTATAGTAGTGTTGAAAGTTGCTTATTTTCTGTATTTTGTGTTGTCTTTGTAAATCTGCGGAATGGACAGACCAAAAGAAAGAAAAATGTAGGTTACATCGTATGTACGCTCAAATTATTATTAGAACTACTACGACTACCATTTGTAGTCAGTGTTCCATTATCTGTATTGTGACTATTATTGCCACTGTTCATCACATCCCCAACCGGCACCGTCAGACACCGCCTACCAAGAGCCTGGGTCTGACCCAGGTTTCTCCCTAAAAGGAGTTTTTCCTCGCCACTAAATACTTGCTCTTGCGGGAATTACTAGAATTGTTGGGGCTTTGTAAATTATAGAGTGTGGTCTAGACCTACTCTATCTGTAAAGTGTCTCGAGATAACTCTTGTTATGATTTGATACTATAAATAAATTGAATTGAAATTAGCTGTGCATTGTGGGTATTTTACAGTGGACTATGTAGTGAATGAAATTTTATGGCAGAGAATGCGAACACTACTACAAAATGGTGAACGCACTATATAGTGCACTGTTTCCGTGACAGGGAAAGGTTTCATACACAGCTACTGTCTCTCTCTGGGTCTCACAGCTCACTCTGGCACCGGATGGCACACACCGACCACGTAATGCTTCTCCCTCATTACCGCTGAGCAGCTTAAGCTGCGGGAGCGCCGTCAGCTGTGGCACACACCGGGAACACACAGGGAATCATGACTCAAACGAAAACACAGCAACACACAAACACAAAAACAGTAGGGCATGCATAGGTGTAATTTACAGGGGGGGGGGGGGGGGCTACAACCCCCCCAATTATCAAAACTGACCAGCGCAACCCTCCCAAAAAACCTATTATAATTTCCTTTACATAAATAAAGACATTTGCACTATAACTTCATGCAGAAAAGGCACAAATTGTTGCAGAAAAATGTACCAGAATGCAGGAAAATATTTGTATAGTATTTGTATTCAGTATTTGATATGCTCAAAATTAACCAACCCCCAATGTTGAACCCAAAGTTACGCCCTTGCGTCCCCCTCACCTATGAACAGCTGGCTGTTGAGCTGCAGGTGGAAGTGGCCGTCAGCAGGAGCCTCCTGTGTGGCGACAGGAAGTTCATCCAATCGAAGCGACGCCTCCTTGACGTTCCGCTCGGCTCGGACGCGATGCCACCGGTTGTCATTCAGAGGGACACTCGAGTCCACGTGAACCTCCAGCGGCCCGTTACCAACATCGAAGGAGAAAAGCACCCGAGTAGAGGCTGACAGGAGGGAGAGGGAGACACAGGAGACAAGAAGAGGGAGTTAGAGGGAGAGGGATAATTCATAGAAAGGATGGCGACAAAGGGGAAAACAAATATGTAAGAGAGACGAATGAAGGAACAGGATTATGGGTCAGGATTTCACACCATTTTAAATATAATTAAAGCTTTAGTGCGTAACTTTTTCATAATAATGAACGTCCGTTACATTGCCAGATGAGTTGCTACAAAGCTAATTCTCTCTGGATTTCTCAGTGTGACTATGTTCAGAAGATTGTGGCGTCCGGTGACTTTCCCACACAGAAACTCCAGTGAAGATAATGACCTCTTCTAAAGAGTCCATCATGTTTTAATCCTCCGTGTCCTCCTTGGCTACTAGCAACTGCGTGGAGGAGAGGGGGGGTGGGGGGGGTGGTGCACGATCACGGAAGGCTTGTATCATGTGGACGCACCGACAGAATTGTCGTCATTACTTAGAATTCCTCATAGACGCATGTTTTTTTTCAAAGGAAAGCTGTAGATTCAGACTGACAAATTGTGTATGGTCTTGTGGAGGTTCTTCAACTTGAACTTTATTACCATCTTAAAGGAAGTTTGATTTGCAGACCGGCATTAAACACAACCATCACAGGAATACACTGATGACAATATCAACTTCTACTAACTAACTATTAGCTGTTGAAATGTGAAATGAGTTGATTAAAAACCTACCTCACTAAGATAAACTATCACTGTATTAAAGTGACTGAGATATTTCTCACCTCCCCTCTTGAAATATAGTGCATTTAAATATTTATATACAGGTAATTTATAGCAATTTGGCCTCCTAATGGGTGGCTTGGTGCATCCGATATGGCAGTTGAGAAATGTAAACCTTTTAAGAAAGTTCAACAACAATGACTTTGTTAGCACAGAAAATACTACAGCTTCCGTGAAAAAGCGGGCAGTGCGAGTATTTACGTCATTGTCATTTGGTTTCGTCCTTATCAATAAAATGTACCAACACTCTCTTTTAAAGTTCTGCCAACAAGTTTAAAAACGTGTACAGCACTTGTCCTCTTATCTGTGCTAACTATTGCTATTGCTCACAATATAGGCGTAATTCACGGGGGGGATGGGATGGGGGGGTTACAACTCCCAACAATAATGTAAACTGGGCTTTTGTTCCTTTTTTCGAAATTTTTTCAGGATTTTTTCAATGCTTTGGTTGCTTTTTTCTGAGTTTTTGTCAGCTTTTTTTGTTTTGTTTCGAAGTTTTTTTCAACATTTGTCGCCATTTGACGATTTTATCTCTTTTTTCAATACATGTCCTCCCTAGATAGTTGGAGATCTCTACCCCCCCCAAATATTGAACCCAAAGTTCAAAACAACCCAAAGTTCACAAACATCTAGGGCTCAGGGGAAATGGTGTTCGTAAAAAGCAGCTAAAAAAAGATGAATATTGAATGAACAACAATATCAGATTGTTTTTCAAATATCTACCAACCTTATCCAGACATGTGAGGTGAGCAACATACTGTTTTTTAGTTATTAGAAATGTCAACTGGGCGGTTTATAACTGGTTTATGAGATTTTTTTTTACTTCTGGAATCTAACAGTTTCAGATGACAGCCTCAGATGACAAAATCCCTGTCAAGTTCATTCCAACAAAAGGAGTCGATTTTAGAGACTAGCGTCTCATCTTTCATGTTTTGGAAGGAGAAGATGTATTACTCTGTGAGCACAGAACAAGATGAAACAATATCCCAGCACCACACGGTAACTTCATTTAGAAATTGTTCTCTGAGGAAGCTGGCAAAACAGAGCAGCAGCATTCAGAGCTGGAACATGAACACTGACAATGATTTCCCCGAGGAGAGAGGCTGTTGGTGCAGCAGTGTCCCTGTACAACATTCTGTGTGTGTCCCCCCTTCAAATCCCATTTCTAAGAAAATGCAAAATGCAGCACAATATATAAAGCTACAAACTAAACCCAACACAACTGATCAAATGGGCTGATTGAGCTTCAAAAAGCAACTATAGATGACTCTAATAACTGATTTAAGCCATCGCTACACAATGCGTTATTATGGATCCCACACAACTTCTAGGCAAGTCCCGCCCTACGAAGCTGCCCGATTGTTTGGGGTTAGGCATTGACCTTGAGTGGTTAAGGTTAGGATAGCCGATTGGCCAGGGGATAGGACCTGAACAAATCGGGTTCCGTTACCTTGCGTAAGCATGGACGCCTGGCCAATAGTAGCGTGTGAATGCTATTGAAGGGCAGGTCTTGCCTAGAAGTTGCCTGGGTTCCATAATAACGCATACACGACTTACAAAACACCAGACACCATGTCTTCCCATAAACACATATCTCATACCTAGCTGCATAACCATAAGCATAAAAAACACCCCTGTGAGTATTTCTGCCATATTTTAAAAGACAACAAACCAATGGGAGCAAGACCATGATGTTGTGGTACACATACAATAAAATAAAAAAAACCTTGGTTATTGCTGTCATATTCTAAATGATATGTGATGTGGGCAACAGCTAGACAGCTATGCAGAAAACTAAGAGCTGAAACTGAAAATATGAGCAATGAAAACACAAAGCTGAAGTGAAGCAAAGAAGAGAAGCTCCGTGTGCTCTCAGTCTCAACTCAACCATCCCTGAAGCAAAGCAAACATTAACTTCTCAGATTTGGTCTCATTTTGCAGCACATAACTCCCCCAAGAACAAAAATGTGTTTTACATTTCCTTTATCTTGAGTTAAAGATGCGTGATACGTCTTCTTCAGTATGCCACAAAAGAAGTTTTTATTTTCACTTAATTCAGTTGTTTCCCTCAGTCTTTATGCTAAGCTACTGTAGAAAGCAGTAAATACCACCATATGCTGTTTAGGGCTCGTGGCTCAGTTGGAAAAAGGCGATGTCACCGTGATTCATCAGAATGAAGCAGCATTTAAATCAAAGTGTGATGACTGATGAGGGGGTTTGTCTGTGTTGCCAGCACTGTCAAATCTGATCACTGTAGAGGGAATTATGTCTAAAATAAGGCCCTAAGGCCTGTCAAATCTGACTCCAATTTATTAATTCCTTCGCCTTCTTACATCGGACTTAAGTTTACCAGAAAACAAGGATCAATCTGAGACGAAGAGTTCAGTTAAGCAAAGTTTAGTCCAGCATAAAAGTTACAACCTAATTGTGGTATCACAAACAGAGTCTAAGTTTCCCTAGTGACAGACATGAAGTCGAAGCTCAGTCCACCAAGATCTCTGTTCGAATGAACTCCGATCTAAACTGTCCCTGTATTTTTATTCTCTCCTCACAGGGGGTGTCTCCTAGTTTCTAGACAGAAACTGTTATCTTTCACAAACACACACACCAAGGTCGGGGCCTCTGTGTAGTGCAACTTCCTCTTCTATTCTCTTAACTTTAACTGTCTTTTCCTGTTCTTCTGCTTATCTGTCTGGTACACAATGCATTCTTATGCCATAAAAAGGCTTAACCTATAGTTAGAGGCTTAACCTTCTATGTGTCAGAGACATTTCCTTGAACCAGTTCCTCAATGACTGCACACAGCTAATATTTTACATCACACCACACAAACAAAGTCCTGATGGAGCAGACACATTTCATACAAAATAACTAAGGATGTTTCTTTCTTGAATTCAACTCTAATCAGGGTTCGAATTACGTGGGAGCCAGTGGGAGCTGAGCTCCCATAAAGAGAGGATGAGCTCCCATGAAAGCAGTAAAATCATACACCTGTGGGGGTCTATAAAAATCATCAGCACCATTATTTAAATCACAAATAAAGCACTTTTCCCAAACACTCTGAAGCAGACCTGTGCGTCGCTTATAGCGTCCACTCGCGTTGTAAAAACAGAGACGAGCAGTGGCTTTTATAAAGGACACGCTCTGCTGTGGGCATGCTGCGGTAGATGTGTCCCGTTTGTGCTCTGTGAATTTCTGCAGTAGTTAATGTAGAGCAGCGTACAGCCACTTCCCTAAACTTTCTCTCATTCAGAGACCAGAGACCCAAACGGGGCTCGAGTCTGTCAGGTCTGAGATCTACCGTATCAGCAGAGCAATCACGTAATGCACAGCAGACTATGATGCAGGTAGATTATTTTCTGAAATATTGTGACTTTATTCTTGTAATAGCCTATTATAACTTCCTTCTGTTGTCTATTATAACTATCTTCTGGATCATCCAAATGCTCTCTAGGAAACTCCAGACGGGCCTGGACATGTACTGGCTTAAGCAGGGGGACACGTCTGGCACTGCAGGATTTGAGTCCCTGGCGGTGTAGTGTGTTACTGATGGTAGCCTTTGTTACTTTGGTTCCAGCTCTCTGCAGGTCATTCACTAGGTCCCCCCGTGTGGTTCTGGGATTTTTGCTCACCGTTCTTGTGATCATTTTGACCCCACGGGGTGAGATCTTGCGTGGAGCCCCAGATCGAGGGAAATTATTAGTGGTCTTGTATGTCTTCCATTTTCTTATAATTGCTCCCACAGTTCACCGTTCACACCAAGCTGCTTACCTATTGCGGATTCAGTCTTCCCAGCCTGGTGCAGGTCTACAATTTTGTTTCTGGTGTCCTTTGACAGCTCTTTGGTCTTGGCCATAGTGGAGTTTGGAGTGTGACTGTTTGAGGTTGTGGACAGGTGTCTTTTATACTGATAACAAGTTCAAACAGGTGCCATTAATACAGGTAACGAGTGGAGGACAGAGGAGCCTCTTAAAGAAGAAGTTACAGGTCTGTGAGAGCCAGAAATCTTGCTTGTTTGTAGGTGATCAAATACTTATTTTCCCGAGGAATTTGCAAATAAATTCATTAAAAATCCTACAATGTGATTTTCTGGATTTTTTTTTCTCATTTTGTCTCTCATAGTTGAAGTGTACCTATGATGAAAATTACAGGCCTCTCTCATCTTTTTAAGTGGGAGAACTTGCACAATTGGTGGCTGACTAAATACTTTTTTGCCCCACTGTACAATGATTCAGAAAAAGGTGCATAAAAATTCACCTGAATGCAGGAAATGAAATGTTTAATGCTCAAAATTTGCTGCTCATAGACTACTTTTTTTTTTTTTTTTTTTTTTAAAGAGACCCCCACAAAGATGAAATCATAATTTGAACCCTGACTCTAATTATTGCTTATGTAAAGCTTTGGTGCTTAACCTTTTAATATTAATGAACGTCCGTCACATTCCAGCCGTTGCCAAATGAGTTGCTACAAAGCTAATTAAGACTATCAGCTCCACACAACTCTCTCAGGATTTCTCAGTATGGCTATGTTCAGAAGATTGTGGCGTCTAACAACACAGGACTTTCACCCAGGAGACCGGGTTCATGTCCCGTTCTTGTCGTGTCACTGAATTGTACATTTGTAACCCCACCCACCATCTTTTTCTAAACCTAACTGTCCCTTTCGTCGCTTTTTGACGCGATGGGAGTGAGAATGTGTTGTTGGATGCAATGACAGTGTTGTTCTTATGGCTTTAATCATGAATATTTAATGTTAAAGAGAGATACTAAAAAAAAAAAGACTATCGGGGGGCTTTAAATATTTTAGACATGTTTCCAACAATGCCCCCGTGCACAAAGCCAGCTCCATAAAAATGTGTTTTTTTTCCCCCCCAGTTTGGTGTGGAAGAAGCTGACTGCTCTGCGCAGAGCCCTGAGCTCAGCCCCATCCAACACCTTTGGGCTGAGCTGAAACACTGACTGTGAGCCAGGCCTCATGCTCTTCTGGCTGAATGGGAGCAAATCCCTGCAGCCAGGTTCCAAATATGTGTGAAAAGACTTCCCTAAGATGTTAAACTTTCTGTAACATTTAGTTAAAGTCACAAAAGGAAGGTTAAGACAGCTGAGTCCAACCTAAAATAAACAATATATTTCCCTCCAGGATAGTTTGATACAGATTACATCTGGGGGTTTTACACAGATCCAGTTTAAGACTTGGGTTTCCAGGTTTCACTGACACATCACTCTAATCCGGATTACATCTCCAGCCTCCAGCTCCTACTCACAGCTCAGTTCGATCCGGATGAAGTCTTTGATGCCCAGGTTTTCCAGGAACACGCCGGACGAGGCCGTGGTTTTAAACAGGAAGGAGATATCTGCGCTCAGCTCTCCGTGGAAGGTGGGGAAGTGGAGGTATGACGTCTCCTTGTCGAAAAACGCAGCGTTCCAGAAGTTCTCTGAGAAACATGATGATGAAAACACTGTCAAGATCTTTAAGTGAAAGTTCATCACAGTAATAGTACTTTTATTTAAGTAGAATATGTTTGAACTCTTTCCACCTCTGCTACAAAGCTAACGTTAGTTTAAGTTAGTTGGCTGACTAGAAATCCCTGTCTAGTTATAAAATATATGTCTAATTATTAAAACTAATTTAACATAATTTTTGGTAAGACTGGCAGAGGTGCTTGCGCCGAAGTTTTGTCGTGCCAATAATATGATGATAAAAAACACCCCCTCTTGTGTAATATTGCTTAAATAGGTATTGAGAGGCGAAGTCCCTCCGCTTCGGGTGGATCTCATGGGACCTCAATTAAGAAAAAAAATATGTTTGGAAGTGAACGGGGATTATTCTTTTTATCCCAGGGTTCAACGCTAAGGTTTTTTTTTCACTTGTATATATAGTGTATATAGTGCACTGTTTCTGTGATAGGGAACAGTTTCATACAAAGCTGGGATTCTTCAGGATAGGAAGATTCTTTCCTCTCTCCATCATGTGTAACCAGGCAACCAGAGCAGGACTTACCGTCTCCATGACAACGGAGCGGTCCCACCCTGTAGGCGGCCTCTGACCCAGGTCTCTGGATGTCACCCAGCACCAGAGACCTGACAGGGAGGCTCTCCTCATGGGTGAGCAGGCCTGAGTCTTCAGCCCTGCAGGAGGAGAGGGAGGGAGGGAGGTAAGAAAAACATTATTGTCTGCCACAAGTGTCAGAAATTTCTCTTTGACAGGGCAGTCTCAAATGACAAAAAAATACATAAAAGAACATAAAAGAGACATATAGAAACAGTGTAAAGGGGAGGGAGGGTGGAGGGGAAGAGCAAGAAGGAGGAGAAGGAATAGGAGGCGGAAGGAGTAACAGAGGAAGAAGTAAAATCAGAAATCAGAAAGGTTTTTATTGCCACAATAAGATACACTTATGTGGAATTTGCCTTGGTGAAAGGTCCATACATGAACAGACAAAGACACAAACATATTAGACATGAATATGAAATGAACAATAAATACAGGAAAAGAATATAGCATAAGAAAACATGAACTGAATGGGTTGAGTGCAGGATTTACAAAGATTATACTGTATGTGCACTATAATGGGCAGATGTAAAGTCCAGGCCTTAATGAGAGATACAATTTCAGAAGAAGTAGGTGAAGAAGAATTAGGAATTAGAAAGGAAAAAAGGAATGGAAAAGAAGGGAGGGGGGGGGGGGGGTGAAGGGGGAAGAGACGACAAAGGAGAAAGGGGAAAAGAAAAGGAGAATGAGATGAACAAGAAAAGGGAAGAAGAAGATGATGAGGATGATAAGGAGGGGAACAGATGAAGAAGCAAAGGGGAAGATGATTACAGAACAAGAGGAAGAGATTAAAAGGGAAGGAGGAAGAGGAGGAAGAAAAAGGGGAAGAGATGAAGAAACAAGACAGAGGGGAAGCAATAATGAGGGAGGAGGAGAAAGGGTAGAGGACAAGGAGAGGAAATAAGAGAATTAAGGAGGGAGGAGTAACAGAACAAGAAGGAGGACGAGGAGTTATAAAAGAGAGTAATTGCAAAAGAAGAAGACATGGCAAAAGAGCAACAGCAAACTAGAGAATGCAATTTCTGAAGAAATTGCGGTGTGAATGCTGTATGTTGAAAGACTGACGCTACCCAGAATGTATGAAAGAGGTGGAACATTTTAAAGTCTGAATGGTGTTTCTCGGTGAATGTATGAATGAGTAGAAAGCATTATATATATATATATATATATAGAAAGCAAAATTCCGTCCACTCACTTGAATGGGGAAAATTTCCTGGTAAATGTTGAATATTTCAGAAATTACGAAAGTTAAGGAAATGTTGTATAGAAGAAGGAATGTCCTAATTGTGCTGAACGTTTTGATGTTATAATTAAGTTTCTATGTTGAAAAATGTGGAAGGAGTTAATGTGCAAAAAAAGGGTACGGGAAATAAAGGAGGAAGAGAAGGAACCATTAAAAATAAAGAAACAGAAGCAGAAGAAGTGGAAGGAAAAGAGGGAAGACATTGATATAATTAGTTAATAATAAGTATTAGTATACATAATAAGAACAAAGATAAAGAGATTGTTATTGGACAACTTTGACATAAATGGTGCTAATTGGCTGGCTGAAACATGGTAGCAAATTGTTCTGCTGAATTACAACAGTACTTTAATAAGCTGACACAACCTGTGCAGCGTCTTAGACAATTTTTCAGGAATACATTTTAATGGTGAGCCAGATCGTATCATAGCCACCCTGACACACAACAATCTATGCCAATATCTGTGACAGCTACTTTCCGAAAGAACACTGCAGACGGACAGCCGAGTGAGCAGCTCTGTCCATTTACACCCGTGTTCAGATTTATGCGCCTTCCATTCCATTTCCACATCCTGTGGTGACTTTCGCCATCCAGTGATGGGGGGGGACGACGACAATGTGGCTAAAATTGGCAGGAAAATTACTGGATCCGATTGTAAAAGCATCTCCAACCTCACAGAACAGTATACCCTCAATTTGGCCCTGAGGATACTGGATGATCCATCCCACCCACTTTGCTCAGAGTTTCCCCCCTGTCCTCTGGACGTAGATTTCGAATGCCCCCAACAAAAACCAAACGTGCCATTACATAATTTGTGCCGAGGAGCATTCAGTTACTGAACAGATCAGACACAGGCACATATACATTTTATCATGTGCACTATTGATTATTTAATTATTCATTGCTTCATCTTACTATTGGACTGATGATTGCTTGTCACCACCATAGCTGCGTTGTTGTTGTTTATGTTCTGTTTTCTGTATCCTCTATGTCTTCAATGTTGTTGGATTCTTGGTGTGGTTTTTACTGTTATTGTTATTTACTGTTGTCTGTGCTTAATGTTCAATGTGGCTCCCTTGAATGCAAAACAAATTCCCTCAGGTCAATAAAGGTTTCATCTCATTCATTCATTCATCCATCCTCACAGCACTCTGATGATCTGATGGATGGTGTGTAAAAACAGTGTCAGCATCCAACAGTTTCACAGTTTGGACCGAGAGATGGTAGAAAGACGGAACTGACTGTACATATTTCTTCCCAGTTGTATTTCTCCCTCAAAACGTATGTCTTACAGGTAGAGATGTTCCGATACCATTTTTTCCTTCCCGATACCGAGGACTGATCTGATACCAAGCGTGTCATATATTTTATGATGTTTTACAGCTGTACTATCCCTGTATGGATGTGATATGATTTCTATCTTTGTTGTTAAACTCTTTGTGAAACATGAACAAACACAAACAATAAACGCCACAGAGCTTCTTTTCATTTTCTCAAAGACAGAGCAGGATACCCAGGGCTCGGTTTACACCTATCACCATTTCTAGCCACTGGGGGACCATAGGCAGGCTGGGGGAACTCATATTAATGTTAAAAAACCTCATAAAATGACATTTTCATGCCATGGGACTTTTAATTCTTTACATTGTTCATACATTCATCTGCTGTGAATATATGTGGAATGTTTGACCTACATTACTTTTACAGTAATGTAACAGGTGTCAAACTGCCAGAATTTTAAAATGCAACCACTTTAAATCAAACAGGCTGGTTCTGTTTCTTAATTTTCCTCTGATCTCATCTGGTCACAGCTAGTCTCACATTGCCAGACCTTCCTCCACAGCGCTGCGGAGGAGGGTCTGGCTAGTCCACACAGCATTCCGGGATGGGAAAAAAATGTGCTCTGGTTTATTGGCATTTCTTGAATGAACAGCTATCCTGCTTCTCCACAGTCAGAGTTAAATCTCTACTTAGCAGGCTGTTTTGGGTTTTTCTGTAGGTGAAGGATGTTGTTGTGTCAAAATGTGATAAAATCTGGTTTATAATTAAATTAAGGGCAAACATATGACGTGTGTCTTTGGTATAGAAAGGTGACGTTTTGTGTCTGCCTAACAGAGGTCCCAGGCTCTGCCTTTAAAACAATGCAGCTGCTACATCAATACCAATGGTCACAAAAATGACCAGAGTGAAATCATCACCCTTATGACACAATGATCAACAACAGGAGTCAAATATGTGTTTCACTCAGTGCAAATAATCAGTCAAACCTGAATGGTTTGAGCCTGTTAAACCAAAATGAAGACATAAACAAAAGCACTTATATTTGTGTATACAGTAATAATAACCATGTCTATATATGTATTGATTTCAGTACCAGTCCATGCGGTCGGCGTCACAGTTGCAGTAGTGTTGTGGGTCCACACAGTCGCCCTGCAGGCCGCAGACACACTGCTGGCTGCCTGGATGAGCTCCGCCCCAATAAGTCTGCACACGACCGGGACCGGGACCACCGAGCCACCAGCTGAACGGAGAGCCCTCTGAAACACACACACACACACACACACACACACACACACACACACACACACACACACACACACACACACCCTTAATATACAACTACTTTCTATTGTTACAGTATGTAACTCTTACAGTATATGTCATTTTCCAATCATTTCCTACAAAGCTGAGGAAAAAAAAACTGACCCATACAGTACATGGTTGGAAAAGTTAACTTACTGTAAATACTGCCCCATTATCGAATTTCCCTCTTTTGTCATGTCAAATGAAGCTTAAGGTTTTTTGTTAACATTCTGGTAATGAATTTATTAGTGTCCTCTGCCTAGCTTAATTAAAAAAAATGAGGCATTAAAGGAAAACTAAAGCAACAGAAATCTATCTTGAGCTTGAGCGTTGAAGCTTATTTTTACTGGTCAACACTTTGTGAGACCATTACTAACAAAACTGCTCAGAAGTGCAGCCTCTTGCCCCCATCCATGATCAAACAAGAGGTGCTTGCAGGACACAGGCATAAGTTACACAGATGCACTCTCAATGGAAATACTGTAAGCCATATTGTGCCCTGAGTTGAACAGGGTTGTGAGAAAATAGCTGAGTGCTGTATGGAAATGGAAAGGGTCCCCATCTCTCAGCCTCCTGAAATCAATCCCGTGTTTGAAGCTGGGGGATGTTTGCCAGCTCCTACCTCTCACACTGAATATATTGTTTTTTGGGTGGAGGGCGTCAATAGTATACAGTAAAAAATGCTTTTCGCATTGTGAGAGTGCATAGGTTGAGAGGAGTGAGAGAATGTGATTGGAAAGGTCTCTGTTGAGTCAGCGCTTCTTTATTTTCCCAGAAAGCAGCATGGGGTTTATAATAGAACCTCTATACCATTCTTCCTTTTCAACCACTTTCACTATTTTCATCCATCATTTTATTACCTGGCCCACAAAAAGTTGCTTAACCACTTAAATTCTTTGTAGTTCCACTGGAGAGAAGATCTTTGAGGATGTGTCCTTGCAATCAATAGTTGTATGCATGTCCACTGGATAACTGGTTATCGAAATAAGGAATGACTTCAAATGTTTAATTGTTATCCAACTTGTAGTTGATGACTTTTTTCAGTCTATTAACTCATCAATTATCTGACTGATTATTTCAGCACTATTTCCTGCTCAAATACACATACAGCGAAAGTAACAGTCTAGCCGATATTTGGCAGGTATAATGCTTATCTGACACCTTAGATTAGCGGATTAGCATGCTAACATTTGATGATGAGCACAAAACACAAAGTACACCTGAGGCTGATGGGAATGTCATGTCCACATGGTGGCAACACAGAAAAAGTAAGAGGATCACCAAAGTCAGCTAGATTCACCCGCTAGACACAATGAATGTCTGAACCAAATTTCATATCAATTTGTCCACTAGTTGTTGAGATATTTCGGACTGGACTCAAGTGGTGGACAGACCGAACGACAAACCCAGAGCCATACTGCCAGCATGGCTAAAAACTGGATGTTATCAAAACTGTGCTCTATCATAGCTGTGTCTCTTCACACTGAACAATGTTTTTTTCTTGTATATAAACTTGCATGAGAGTGAAAGCTGATGCATTAACTGCTACCAAGACAAATGCAATGGAACTTGGTGATCAAAGTAATTCTCCCTCTGTTTCTCATACTCACCACCTCTGAGTCCATACATGCACAAGAAACTACTACTTGACTAAACAAAGAAAACACTGATGAGTATCCTTGACGATTAATTTGTCTGAACCATTTGTGAAAGAGAAAATTCCAATCCCTGAAACCGCATAAAGTTTGCAGCATTAAGCTGTTTTTTAATGTTTTGTTCTTTCTGGTTGAGAATGAGTCTCAGCTGAAGAGAGCCTGCTTAACCAAGCTTTCATTATGTTTTATTTAACCCCACAAGTCAATTAAGAACAAGTTCTTGTTTACAGTCTTTTCTGATTTAAATGTACAAGTGAGGGGTATTGAGGGAAAAAGGAGGGGGGAAAAATGCTTGCGTGCTCTCCCCTGGATAAGATTAAAATATTTAAAAGATTAAGATTGAATAAGATTATTAAAAAGTGAGATTTACTTTATTCACAAACACAGAATAAAATCAAATTAAATGTTGGGCTCCAGTAGAGTTCATGATTAAAGTTGAGAGATAAAGTTAGAAGAAACTGACTTAAGAAGCAATACAAAACATGTAGAAGTCTGTAATTTTTATCATAGGTACTCTTCAACTGTGAGTGACGGAATCTAAAACAAAAATCCTGAAAATCACATTGTATGATTTTTAAGTAATTCATTTGCATTTTATTGCATGACATAAGTATTTGATACATCAGAAAAGCAGAACTTAATATTTGGTACAGAAACCTTTGTTTGCAATTACAGACATCATACGTTTCCTGTAGTTCTTGACCAGGTTTGCACACACTGCAGCAGGGATTTTGGCCCACTCCTCCATACAGACCTTCTCCAGATCCTTCAGGTTTCGGGGCTCTTGCTGAGCAATACGGACTGTCAGCTCCCTCCAAAGATTTTCTATTGGGTTCAGGTCTGGAGACTGGCTAGGCCACTCCAGGACCTTGAGATGCTTCTTACGGAGCCACTCCTTAGTTGCCCTGGCTGTGTGTTTCGGATCGTTGTCATGCTGGAAGACCCAGCCACGACCCATCTTCAATGCTCTTACTGAGGGAAGGAGGTTGTTGGCCAAGGTCTCGCGATACATGGCCCCATCCATCCTCTCCTCAATACGGTGCAGTTGTCCTGTCCCCTTTGCAGAAAAGCATCCCCAAAGAATGATGTTTCCACCTCCATGCTTCACGGTTGGGATGGTGTTCTTGGGGTTGTACTCATCCTTCTTCTTCCTCCAAACACTGCGAGTGGAGTTTAGACCAAAAAGCTCTATTTTGGTCTCATCAGACCACATGACCTTCTCCCATTCCTCCTCTGGATCATCCAGATGGTCATTGGCAAACTTCAGACGGGCCTGGACATGCGCTGGCTTGAGCAGAGGGACTTTGCGTGCACTGCAGGATCCCAGCTCTCTTCAGGTCATTGACCAGGTCCTGCCGTGTAGTTCTGGGCTGATTCCTCACCTTCCTCATGATCATTGATGCCCCAAAAGGTGAGATCTTGCATGGAGCCGCAGACCGAGGGAGATTGACCGTCATCTTGAACTTCTTCCATTTTCCATAATTGCGCCAACAGTTGTTGCCTTCTCACCAAGCTGTTTGCCTATTGTCCTGTAGCCCATCCCAGCCTTGTGCAGGTCTACAGTTTTATCCCTGATGTCCTTACACAGCTCTCTGGTCTTGGCCATTGTGGAGAGGTTGGAGTCTGTTTGATTGAGCGTGTGGATAGGTGTCTTTTATACACGTAACAAGTTCAAACAGGTGCAGTTAATACAGGTAATGAGTGGAGAACAGGAGGGCTTCTTAAAGAAAAACTAACAGGTCTGTGAGAGCCGGAATTCTTACTGGTTGATAGGTGATCAAATACTTATGTCATGCAATAAAATGCTAATTAATTATTTAAAAATCATACAATGTGATTTTCTGGATTATTGTTTTAGATTCCGTCTCTCACAGTTGAAGTGCACCTATGATAAAAAATACAGACTTCAACATGCTATGTAAGTGGGAAAACCTACAAAATGTATCAAATACTTGTTCTCCCCACTGTATCTGTCTATTCAACAGCTACAGTTAGCTGCCTGTTAGCTTAGCACATAGACTGGAAACAGGGGTAAACAGCTACAGCAGCCTGGCTCTGTCCAACAGTAAAATAAATCTGCCCAACAGCAGCTCTAAAGCTCAAGAATTAACACGCCATATTAACACGTATTTAATCAAAGTGTAAAAACAACAATTTGCCATGTTAACGGGGGGCAATGTGCCAAACTATTTCTTGGCTCTGAGCAGTTGCCATGCAATCAGAAGAGACTCAAGGAAGTTACTGGTCCCAGCCAAGAAACAGTCTGGCACATAACCCTTGTAGATTAAACACACAATATCAAATGGGTTAATTAATGAGCTTTAGGTGGTGGAAGATACTGTAACCCTCTGACAGAGCCAGGTTAGCTGTTTCCCCGTTTCCAGTCTTTGTGCAAAGCAAACAGCTAATTGGCTGCTGGCTTTACCTTGGTACACACATTAAAGCGGTATTAATCTTCTCATCTAAATCTCTGCCATAAAGCAAATATGTATCTTTCCCAAAATGTCCAACTATGTTAGTAGTGTAAATACCAGGGCAGGTCCTGTCCTTGCTCTCAGCTGTTCTAGGTGAACAGCTCTACATCTGACAGCATAAGACTACTTGTTCTTGGGGCGGCTGGGTGGTAGAGCAGTTGTCTACCAATCAGTAGGTCGGTGGTTTAATCCCTGGCCCTGCAGTACCATGTCAAAGTGTCCTTTGGCAAGACACTAAACAATCACCCTCAATGCTGTGCTATCACCTTTAACCTGAAGAGCAAGTGACACCTAGGCCAGGTGAATGGTTTCTGTACTGTGTAAAAGTGCTTTGAGTAGTTGTTTAGACTAGAAACGCTATATAAATATAGTCCATTAACATGGACCTGTGAATCCCCACATTATAAAGAAATCACACAAGGGTACACTTAGCAAACCTTTCCTGAACAGGCTTTACCTGGAGTGTTGAGGAGGCGGGACTTCCTGCAGTGGTAGGACAGTTCCTGTTCGCAGTGCTCTGATTGGCTGATGGCGGCCAATAGCTGCTCCTCTTCAGTCGAGTAGTCAAACTGGACTGAATGCTGGTTTACACCTGGAGACGGCCGGACTCTAGTCAGCTCTGTGTTGTTGTGCTGGATCACCATCCATGTGTTCTCCTCTGGTGTCGGATAGATAGATAGATAGATAGATAGATAGATAGATAGATAGATAGATAGATAGATAGATAGATAGATAGATGGATAGATTTTTTATTATTGTTGCTATTTACTGAACAATTACCTCTATTAATTTGCATTTGTTTATTATTCATTCTTGTTCATCATTCGTTCATCACTTGCCTTTGCGACAATGGCCATTTACAATTGGTATCTTATTTTTGGCCTTGGCACTCTCACTCAGACTTATAGGAATAATTTATGTATTATTTTTCCAATCAAGCGATAGATGAAGAGTTTGATCTACTGTCCCGATGTATAATCTACAATGTAACCTAAAAGTCAAAACATTTGTGCTTTCAATAATTGTCATTTACCTGCCTGTTAACTCCTTTATGTGCTTTATCTGAGGCTTATCTTATTTATTGTCTATTATTCTGTCATATTAATGCCTCCGCCTGCTTTATTCCTGAGTGTAACTACTAGAGCTAGGTGATATGGAGAAAATCAAATATCACAATATTTTTGACCAAATACCTCAATGTTGACCGTTGATATAATGACTACGTGGTTAAAAGCAAATAATAGAACAGCTAGAACAGTCTGGTAAGTTCAGAAAAATTGCATCACTTTACTGTAATGCAGCCTTTAAAACCAGGAAAAGACTACACTTATGTCATATCACGATATTACGATATCCAAAATTTAAGACGATATCTATATCTATATATCGATATAGTATAGATATATTGCCCAGCCCTAGTAACTACTAACAGGGCTGCAATGAGGATGTACTCTATAATCTGCCAACCTACCCTGTAAAAAAAAGATTACATTTAATTAAATAATAAATATATAATAAATCTATTATAATTCAAGCATCTTTGAACTTGAACTTAAAGAGGAAATATGCCCACATTTTCAAAATTCATACATGTTTTTCCTATGGTCCAAAAATATTAGTAGACACAACCAACTCTCTCCGAAATCCAAAACCTAGAGTGCAAAAAGCATATAAATAGAACTGACATTATTATTCAAATCAACGTAGCAGAATGGTCAGAGTAGCAGCCATTTTTGTGTTTACTGGGTTAGGGTTGAAGAACTGTGCCTGTTGTACCAGCTGGCTAACTCATTGTATTTCTCTGGTCAATGCACAGTGCTGAGCACCATTTCCGTTTGAACTGGTCAAATGACCACGACAAACATGTCCATTCTACTCTCATTCTATTTCTATGGCTAGAACTCAAATTTATATAGTTTAAAGTCTGGAACTGCTCCATAGAAAAGTAATTGGGAAAAATGTTATACAAAGTAAATGACACCGGGGGAATGTTCTGAGGCTATGGGTACGTGTTCTATTTCCCAGTCAGTGTCTATGGAGCAGTCTATGAGACTTCCTTCTCTGGTTTTCTGCTTTGAGAGAGAATAGCTCATGTTCACAAATAGAAATAACATGTTGTAATGGTGTTTCTGTTTAAAAGAAAGAGAAGCAGCGAGTGACGGATACAGAGAGAAAACAAAAAACAGAGAATTGGAAATCACTAATAAGATGTATACACAAATTAGCAGTGAGACTTTATTATTCATATCTAAACAATTAAACAAAAGACATGACACAGATGAAAAAAAGAGAAGATAAAGGGGGGGGATGGAAGATAAAGTAGATCAGAGCATGACGACAGGAGCATCATCTTTTATAACTATGTAAATGTTAATCAATAAAATCGTGTTCTATTTCGTATAGGCTTCGCCCTCTGAGAGCTCCTGCTATTGGGTTTATCCCTCGCACATGCACAGTCGTGAAGATTTATTTGAAGATTTGTCCGCCTGAGTACCGATTGACGGACCGGCTACATCCTGCCGCCAGATCTCCTCCCAAGCTGCGAGGCGTGCCTCGGCCCCGTTCGCCGGGCTGACACAGCAGTTCTGCGCCCACTTACCAACGGAGGAACTGAAGCAGCAGACGATGGCAGCCGGGCGGGTCAGGTAAGGTAAGGACACCACCAGCGACAACACCCAGACATCCCAGAAGGGGATCTCTTTGGCGGGCAAAAGTCCGCTGACTTGTCTGCTGCTATAGCCTAATATCCCGCCTCCCTCCAGAGTAGGAGAACAACAGGTTTTACTCCTGTTATTTCCTCAAACAGGAGCAAACGAGAGGGATGAGACCGATGCTGGACCTGTCTTCGTTCAACCGGTGCATCCTGGAGCGACCGTTCAACATCTGGACTGCTGTACATGCGTCGCAGTGTGTCTGCCTGGCGATTGGTTCACTTCCATCGACCTGAGGGCACGTTCACATTCTGGTCATCCCCAAACACAGAACATTCATGTGCTTCTCCTTCCTGGGAGTTCAATAGACAAGCAGCTGCCATTCGGTTACTCTCTCATTGTATGCCCTCCAAATGTATCAAGGTGGTTTTTCAGCTATTACGCAGAGGGGATCATGGTTCTGTTAGACAACCTAATCCTTATGACACCCTCAGAGAGAGCTGCACTCCACACAGTGGAGGCTGTGCAGCATCTACAAACACTGAATTCGCAATAAACTGGCAAAGGGTTTGCCAATCCCCTCACAGGCGGTAGTTTATCTGGTGTGGCAATAAACTCTGCCACTATGAAAACCAGGCTGGATGCATTAAACTCTCCGCTGTCTCACATTGAGCCTCACAGGGTGGTGTCAGCGCTGTCAGTGATACGTCTGCTGGTGTCGATGCCCGCGAGTCATGTGGTCAAATGTCTGGAGCTACAATACGTAACTATCGTTATGATGGGAGGATGAGTGTGAGTGTGTGTGTGTGTGTGTGTGTGTGTGTGTGTCACCTGTCATGTTGCAGTAGACTAGCTGTGGTTTGATTGGTCCGCTGCCGTCCACGTCGATATAAAAATGTCCCGACGTGTTGCCATTGTGCTTGTACGCCTCACAGGACTGTTGGTACACAGCTGGGAGGAAAAATAATGAGATCAGCTCAACATGAATCACATCTACACCAACACATCCGCTGGCAGACACACACAGGAGCTGTGTGTGTGTGTGTGGGGGGGGACTACACACTGTGAAGGATCAAGACTGCTGCCACCACTGCATCGCCGTCTCATCACCAGAGTCAAGACAATCATCTGAAGTTTGATTTTTCTGCGGCAGAGTCCCATAAAGTGAAGATGAATTCAACTGGAGAGGACAGTAATGACTGATGGGAGTACAAAGACTCAATAAATATAACATCAGACCTTCATCAGCCCTGCCTTTTTCTCTCTGTCTCCATTAGTCTTCCTTGTAGTTATTACGCGTCCTTAATTCAGCCAAACAAATGGCAGGCAGCAATACTATGAGTCAGTTTGGTCATCGCCTGTGTTGAATGTTTTGTGTGATTCCTGTTCATTGTTTTTATCGAGTATGAAGCACTTGCCATTTAAAGTATGCCAAACAAATACACTTTGTTAAATGTGTTTATGTGTTTTAATGGTTTGTACCATGAATGTTTTATCTAACTTCATGTTATGTCTCTGTTTGCTCTGCCTCTGAGTTTAAATTATACAGGAGAAAAAAAAGAAATCTTAACTATTCAGTTGGACACACTGCCTCTTTCCAAATGCTTATTTCATCGGTCCTGTCTCACCTCTCTCCCTGTCTGTCTGTCTGTGTGTCTGTCTGCCTGTCTGTGTCTGTGTGTCTGTCTGTGTGTCTCCCTGTCTGTCTGTCTGCCTGTGCGTCAGTCTGTGTGTCTGTCTGTCAGTCTGTCTGTCTATCTGTCTGTCTCCCTGTCTGTCTGTTTGTCTGTCTATGTCTGTGTCTGTCTGTGCGTCTGTCTGTGTGTCTCTCTGTCTGTGTGTCTATCTGTGTGTCTGTCTGTGTGTGTGTCTGTGTGTGTGTCTGTGCGTCTGTCTGTGTGTGTATCTGTCTGTCGGTCTGTCGGTCTCTCTGTCTGTCTGTGTGTGTGTCTGTCGGTCTGTCTGTCTGTGTGTCTGTCTGTCTGTCCATCTGTCTGTCTGTCCTGTCTGTCTGTCTTTGTGTTTGTCTGTCTGTGCGTCTGTCTGTGTGTCTGTCTATCTGTGTGTGTGTGTGTCTGTCTGTCTGTGTGTCTGTCTGTCGGTCTGTCTGTCTGTGTGTCTCCATGTCTGTCTGTCTGTCTGTCTTTCTGTTGGTCTGTGTGTCCCTCCATCTGTCCGGCTCCCTGTCTGTCTGTTGTCTGTCTGTCTGCCTGTCTGTCTGTCTGTGCTGATGTTTGACTTACAGCTGTGGCAGGTGGCTCCGCTGTAGCCGCTCTCAGAGCAGTTACAGTGGAAGCCGGTCCAGGACTGACTGCAGCGGCCGCCATGTTCACAGCGACTGGGAGAACACCTGACAGAGACAGAGATCAAGCACAATTCATTTTATTAATGTTAAGGGCTGATTTATTTGCTTGTTACGGCCACAACATTTTGGAAACAATTCTACTGCATCAAACTGTGTCCTACAACACCCCACAAATATAGGATTAAAACACCACAACACATATACAGGAAAACATAAAATTGACATACAGAAAAAAACAGTGGCACCAAAAATTGTGATATGATTGATAATAAATGGCACAGCAACCACACGAAGTGGATGAGATGATTGATCGCGGAGGCAAAGCCGTCACCATCAGAAACACTGTCCCGCCTATCCATTTAGAAAGAGCAAAACGGGGAAAGTCCAACTCACCTTTCAAAAAGCAAAAACTACTTCATTAAACTAAATGGGCCTCTTATGAATTGCAGCTTCCCGTTTCACGGAGAGAAAGGTTATTTAGCAATAGAATGTCTTTCATTTTTTTACATTACATGTCATTTATCTGATGCTTTTTATCCGAAGCGGCTTACAATTGCTATATATGTCAGAGGTCGCAGGCCTCTGGAGCAACTAGACGTCTTGCTTATGGACACATTGTTTAATGTATCGCAGTGGGAATCAAACCCAGGTCTCCCTCACCAAAGGCATGTCTCATATCCACTGCGCCATCACCACCCCATTAGTTTTTGTATTCATGAAGTTGTGGGAGGTTAATGGAAAAATAACCTTTCTTCTGTTGAATGGAAAATGATTTCTAATCTGCAGAATATTCATTTGGTAACAGCTTTCACCTTTTCCCAGAGAGATCAAAAGAACCATTTCATTACTCTCTCACTTTAGATATTGCTTTCATTTTTTATAAAAAAGGAAAAATTTTCTTCGAATAGAAAAGTTCCTTTTCACTTCTTCTCAGCGGCAGATCTTGATTGAAGCGAGCTGCTCTTCTAAAGTGCTGCCGTACTGTTTGAAGAAGCTCTTTAAAGAAATCCAGCAGGAGACTTGACTGTCTGTGTTTATGTAAATATCATACCGCTGTATGCATCATGACATCAGTGCTGTGTAGGAGGGGGGAGGAGGACCAAGGGAACTGAAGGAGGATGGCAGCCATTGTGAAAAAATACATTTATTTGACACTGAAAATGAGAAAGACAAAGAAGTGTTGTGTTTTTCTTTCTCTACGTATAGATGATCATTGTAGATGGCCAGTTTGTAGATGTTAGTTAGATGGAACAAACGTTTGGCCTAATCACAGCTGGCCTGGCAACCTAAAGGCAATGGTTTGTATCCATTTGTGGGGACACATTTGATGCGGGGGGGTAGAAAATCTTGAGCATTAAAGGACAATTCCGGCGCAAAATGAACCTAGGGGTTAATAACATATGTGTACCGAGTCGACCGTTCTCTGGGATATGTTTTCATGCTAATTGAATGCGTCTCTACCTTTGGTGCCGATGCTAACGCTAGCTTTCGGGGCACTTGGTAAAACACTATTTTATACCACTAACAAGGCTCAAAATATCACCACACTTCAACTGTAGCATAATGAGGGTCCCTACATGTAAACCGAAGCATTGAGAACTTTGTAAGTGTACAGACAGTTTATTAAAAAGATAGATTATAAAGAAATTAGCATTCATGCGTTTACATACGGGCGCCATCTTGGAAAAACAGTCATGAGCAGTCGAATGACGAACGGCGTGCAACCAGTAGCCAGTAACATGGCTCAAAGACAGCGTTCGTGATTGAACCATTGAAGTGTGGTGCTATTTTGAGCCTTGTTAGTGGTATAAAATAGCTTTTTACCATGTGCCACAAAACGCTAGCGTTAGCAGCTAACCACTGGTTTTGCGGTAGCTCGTTTAAAGCTAGAGATGCATTCAATTAGCATGAAAACATATCCCAGAGAACGTTCGACTCGGTACACATATGTTATTAACCCCTAGGTTCATTTTGTGCCGGAATTGTCCTTTAAACACTTAATTTCCTGCATTCTGGTGAATTTTTATGCACCTATTTTTACCTTTTTCAGCGTCAATGTACAAATCCAAATATAAAGCTAAGGAATATAATGCAGTAAGACTCTGAGGCGTTCTGTATTCTGTATTCATCTATTTATTCTCCTGTACATCAACTTTTCTCATTATCTCTGCTGACTGAGTCAGCACACATGTAGGCATGATTTACTCTTACCTCCTCTTTTGTGTCTTTTGAAGGAGAAGTTACCTCGTTACATGGGCTTGTGGCACTCATTCACGTCTTGGCTATATTAAACCCCTGAACAGACCTACAGGATACTGAATGTGGTAGACTTAGAATCTACCAAGGGAGTCCAGGAAATGCATGCGTAATGAAAAACAATGGGAGAAAAAGCATTCACATTTAAAGACATCCATTTTTATATTTTAACAGGCTCACATATTTTACAGATGTTTTTTAAATAGACACCTATAAATGTGACTCCTATCCCGAGGGCCAATGTGGTCATTTTAAAAGAAAAAGTGAGTGGTTTAAAGGATATACTGTATGTATGCAGCAGGCAGCAGTAAAAATGTATGCACGTTTACAGTCAGCAGTGGAACAACACACCAACTGCATTTAAACCGTATTGTATTGGCTACATTTTGCCATAGCAAAGTCCAAAATGCCAGCAATAATCAGATTGTGAGTCTGAGCCCTCCGCAAGGAGAACTGTACCGCCACTGACTAGAAGTTACAACTAAAGAAAGCAACCTGTTAGTACAGAAGTAAAGAGAATGTTGATGTGACTAACGCTTGAAAAAACGAACTAAAGGAACTGGGAAGAAACTGCATTTCTCCACGTTTTGGTAGTTATGTAGCCTGGACGCCAGCCAAACTTAGCCCCGCCCACAACATTTGAGGTCGGGAAGTTCGGTCTGGACTTGATCCGTAGTGGAGCAACTATGCTCGAACCAGAGCTATTTGGACCAATCAAATTGTCAGGGCGGGCTTCATACGATGATGGACAGATGATCAACAGTAACGTAATCAACCACGTCACCAAAGAGCGCTTGGTTGAATTCGTTTACAATAGGGTGACCAGACGTCCCAGTTTTCCGGACAGTCCCCGGTCGGTGACCTGTCCCCGGCTGGAGCAGTCTCCGGAAATGTTTGGAATGAAATAGTGATGCACCCTACACGCACAGGCTCAAGACAGCCAGAGCAAGCCTCAGAGCTCAGAGATGTTCTAGAACGCCCATATTACGATGCTAAAATTACTGTTTATTTACATGGAGTCTGGTGGGTTCAGTGAACGCAATTTTGCGGACTTTTTTGTCGTTGTAAAAAAGGATTTTACTAACCTACCTACTACCTACTGACCTACTTACTTTAATAGAAAGATCGACCTCCTTAGAAATCCTTTCCATAATGTTGTCTGACACTTAGAATATTAATCTGAGCCTGACAGCTGCAAAACGAGCACTTTTATGAACGCAAACACAAGCTGGACAATTGACATCCTATTACCTTACATTGATTGTAGCTTGTTTCACCGTTGCCGACTGCAGCAATCTGGTTTAATACTGGACCAATGTCAAAGGAAAATATTTCCTCAATAGTTTTAACTGTATCCGATACTCAATGAGCTGTTGCAGAAACAAGCCCAGCGTGAAGCAATAAAGCAAAAGCTGTCAGATAAATGTAGTGCAGTAAACATTACAACATTTCCCTATGAGGTGTAGTGGAGTACAAGTATGAAGTAGCAACAGGGGTGATTCTAGGATCAGACCTTTAGGGGGGCTCAGCCCCTAATGAGAATGTGACACCGATATAGTGAATGCAAAAGTGTTAATCTGCAACATGAAATTACCAACTTCTTCACAACCGCACTCCTGCTCTCCCTCTGACAGACAGAGACTCAGCCAAAGGGTCAAATTATAATGTGTTCTCATGTACTATGTCAGCACAGACATTTTTGTAAATTGCTTAGCCAGGTTATCCCACCATAATGGTTATTATATTGCCAGATTCCAGATAATCCCACTTACTTATCCATTTACAAATATGAATATATATTTCTACTGGTATGCTTCCTAGTGACATTAATGGAAAAAATATGAAGAAAAAACTATTCCAGCTGTGTGTGCATGGTTAAAATTCTGAAGTGCAAAATAGTTCAGGCTGCAGCACAAATATTTCCATCCATAGATATATGAATAATCAAGTCTAACCTCTGAATTTCTTTCAAAGTGCACCAGATTGATGCATTTAAACATTAAAATAGACAACGTTTTCTTACGGGGGAGCATGCCCATGGACTCCCTTGAGATGTGTAGATTCCGCCATCGCGTCTGTTATAGAAGATATCGACAGCCCATTCATTTTAAAAGAGGAACAGAGAACCGCGATCAAAGTCCTTCCTCTGCAACCCGGTCTCACGCCAGTTCGTGAAATAGTCACGTTATTTTGATTTATTGATTCGTGTACAGGTCACGATTATCTCGTTTATTTTGTGTACAGGTCACGATTTTCGAACGTGAACATTTCACGAACTGCCATGACACTGGGCTGCTCTGGGGGACGCAACAACGGGGACATGAAACGCCACACACCGGCGACAACAACGGGACGGATCGCCACACGGGGACGGGGTCCCCGGGCGCAGGGACACGATACACGGTCTCTGTGGCATGCAACAACGGGGAAATGAAACGCCACACGCTGGCCACAACAACGGGACGGTTGTGGTTAGGAAAAGAAGAACAGGGAAAGGTTGTGGTTAGGAAAAGAAGAACAGGGAAAGGAACTGTCACACGCAGGAGACGCCGACAACAATGGGACGGTTGTGGTTAAGAAGAGAATAACGCGGAAAGGAACTGCAACACGCGGGACGCGATCCCCGGTCTCTAGGGTGAAAGTCCTGTGATGCTTGACCCATCCACCACCCTGACCAACCTCCCTGTGCGGATTTTCACCTTAACAATACTACTTGCTACCGTAATCATTCTGTGATCACGAAATATGCTTCCCATTGAAGTACATAACTTTAAAATTCTTGCTCACCACACGAAAATAACGACATTATCGTCTTCAGTACACTAATCAATAGATTCAATAACCTGACCATTTCACAAACTGTCATGAGACTGGGCTGTCCTACGGGATTCGGCAGAAGTTGAATTTATCCGCTGGCCCCGATGGGGCGCGTCACATACTCCGTTGCTCTGATTGGTTGTAGGTCTATCCAATTGAGTGCAAAGGCATTTTCTTTCCTGGTTCGGTTGAAACACGGCCCATAATCACAGCCCAATGGAGCAGTATCAGACTCATATTCTGACTAGAATCTGAGTATGATGACATCAGGCAAGTAGTTATGGGAACTGGTTCTGCAAATCTTTCTAACCTGCAGCAGGATGGAAACACACAGGGAACCAACTACCTGTGAGTCCTGATTCTCTTCTAACAAAGTCACGTGGATCTCGGCAAATAACATACAAACATGCAGTACAGGGTCCAGGCACATTTACACAGCGTTTTACTTTAAAGGGACTGAATTGCTAACACTGCTACAAAGGTCGGTCGTACAGTTTTAAATGAAATGTCAGCACTCTATTAACTCTCTATACACTATACAGTATGTCAATCCTGTCTCTGTTCTATGAGTTCATTAGTCTATTACTTCTGGGTAATCTTTGGATATCGTAATATCGTGACATAACACACGTGTTGTCTTTTCCTGGTTTTAAAGGCTGCATAAAAGTGTTGTAATTTTCTGGACTTACCGGACTTACTAACTGTTTTATAATTTTCCATGGTATCCACATTATTGGTGATTATTTATCAAAACTCTCATTGTGTAAATATTTGTGAAAGCACCAATAGTGGATCTTCAATATCGCCACAATATCGACATCGATGTATTTGGTCAAAAATATTGTGATATTTGATTTTCTCTAATCTGCACTGTCAATAGTTTTCATAGGGACTATTTATTTGGTAGAAAGTAGTTCTGATTAAAACTGAGGTCTGTGCATGAGTAAAGATAACCCTGAAGACATGTTGCCGTTGCTTTTTGTCACACAAATCCCATTCAACTCAATGTATGGGCGTGGTGCTAGACATCTGACAGACAGATACCTCAAAACCTGTGCACATAAAAGCAAAACTATAGCTACGTAGATGTTAAATGGACACTTTTAGGTAACACAGCTCAGCTCACAGCTCTGCTCTGCTCTGCTGTGTCTCTGGTGAGAGACACAAAGACATCCTGTGACCTCATTCTGCTGAGAAAAAGACAGAGAGAGGACGACAGGAGACGATGAGTAACAGTGTTTTTATCCACACTGGTTGCTTTCCATCTGTTGCGAGACCGGCTGGCACCTCCAGGAGGTTTGAGACAAACACACACACACACACACACACACACAAACACAATTTTACATCATTGGTTTGCGAAGCTTGGCGGTATGTTTTTATTCTGTCTTTATATTCCTAAACACATGTTTTAGAGAGTATGTTTACTTATTTGAATGTATGTGACAGTGTTGTGTGTGTGTGTGTGTGTGTGTGTGTTTGCCCAAACCCTGGCAGGAATATTGAAGAGAAAACAGATGACTGTGCAGAATCTGCAGCCTCCCCCTTTTATTTAGATAAAAAGCTCTGACTCAGCAGTCTTACCTCAGCTTATCTCTACACTCCTTTAATATAAGAGTACACTGGAGCCTTGCAGATAAAACACATAGCTTTTTACTTTAAATTTACACTGCTTGGTTCTTTTATTATATATATTCAGTGTGTGTGTGTGTGTGTGTGTGTGTGTGTGTGTGTGTGTGTGTGTGTGTGTGTGTGTGTGTCAGGGCTGTAATGAGTGTGTTGGTGAACAGTAATCAAACTCAGTCTGGCAGTAGGGACAGCTGATCTCTCTTTGATGGTTAATGAGTTTCACAGTAGGTTCAGTCGATCAGTTTTGCCTAAATTAATATTAGTATATAGTCTATTGTACCGATAAGAGCAATTAAAGTACAACCCTCTACACAGAGTCTGTGTAAGAACATCTTATCCATTTGTACATCCTCAAACTTTGGTCCTTAAGGGTGAGCGCTTGGGTTATCTAGAAACAACAACGCATTCTCATGAACGGGTCCGTATGATATCGTACGAAAATGTATGCACACCAAAATGTATTCTCCGGGAACCATCACCTTATCGTGGTGGAGAGGTTTGTGTGTCCCTATGAACCTGAGGGCTGTGTTGTCTGGAGCTTTGTGCTCCTGGTAGGGTCTCCCAAGGCAAAGTGGTCTCAGGTGAGGGGCCAGACAAAGAATGGTTCAAAAATCCTATGAAAAATCGAGGAAGGGATGAAGTGACCCTGCCCGGAGGAAGCCCGGGGCCCCCGTCTGGAGCCAGGCCCAGATGGAGGGCTCGTCAGCGAGCGTCTGGTGGCCGGGTTTGCCACGGAGCCCGGTCGGGCACAGCCCGAAAAAGCTACGTGGCGGACATCCCTCCATCCCATGGGCCCACCACCTGTGGGAGGAACCGCTGGGGTCGGGTGCGCTGCCACATGGGTGGCAGTGAAGGTCAGGGGCCTCGACGGACCAGACCCGGGCAGCAGAGGCTGGCTCTGGGGGACGTGGAATGTCACCTCTCTGTGGGGGAAGGAGCCGGAACTTGTGCGGGAGGTGGAGCGCTACCGGTTAGATCTGGTGGGGCTTACCTCTACGCACAGTCTTGGTTCTGGAATCATACTCCTGGATAGGGGTTGGACTCTTTTCTTCTCCGGAGTTGCCCAGTTGCCGGGCGGGTGTGGGGATACTCACAAGCCCCCGGCTGAGCGCCGCTACGTTGGAGTTTAACCCGGTGGACGAGAGGGTCGCCTCCCTACGCCTGCGGGTTGTGGGGGGGAAAACTCTGACTGTTGTTTGTGCATATGCACCAAACAAGAGTTCAGAGTATTCGGCCTTCTTGGAGACCTTGAGTGGAGTCCTGCATGGGGCTCCAGTTGGGGACTCCATAGTTCTGCTGGGGGACTTCAACGCGCACGTGGGTAATGATGGAGACACACGGAGAGGCGTGATTGGGAGGAACGGCCTCCCTGATCTAAACCAGAGTGGTTGTTTGTTGTTGGACTTCTGTGCTAGTCATGGATTGTCTATAACGAACACCATGTTCGAACATAGGGATGCTCATAAGTGTACTTGGTACCAGAGCACCCTAGGCCAAAGGTCAATGATCGATTTTATAATCGTTTCATCTGATCTGAGGCCATATGTTTTGGACACTCGGGTGAAGAGAGGGGCAGAGCTGTCAACCGATCACCATCTGGTGGTGAGTTGGGTCAGGGGGTGGGGGAAGACGCTGGACAGACCTGGTAAGCCCAAACGGGTAGTGCGGGTAAATTGGGAACGTCTGGAGGAGGCCCCTGTCCGACAGACTTTCAACTCACACCTCCGGCGGAGCTTTTCGTGCATCCCTGTGGAGGCTGGGGGCATTGAACCCGAATGGACAATGTTCAAAGTTTCCATTGCTGAAGCTGCGGTGAGGAGCTGTGGTCTTAGGGTCTTAGGTGCCTCAAGGGGCGGTAACCCACGAACACCGTGGTGGACACCGGTGGTCAGGGAAGCCGTCCGACTGAAGAAGGAGTCTTTCCGGGATATGTTATCCCAGACGACTCCGGAGGCAGTTGCAAGGTACTGAAGGGCCCGAAGGGCTGCAGCCTCTGCCGTGAAAGAGGCAAAGCAGCGTGTGTGGGAGAAGTTCGGAGAAGACATGGAGAAGGACTTTCGGTCGGCACCAAGGTGCTTCTGGAAAACCGTTCGCCACCTCAGGAGGGGGGAAGCGGGGAACCATCCAAGCTGTGTACAGTAAGGATGGGACGCTGTTGACCTCAACTGAGGAGGTAATAGGGCGGTGGAAGGAGCACTTTGAGGAACTCCTAAATCCGACTAATACGCCCTCTATGGTAGAGGCAGAGCTGGAGGATGAGGGGGGATTGGCATCAATTTCCCTGGTGGAGGTTGCTGAGGTAGTTAAACAACTCCACAGTGGCAAAGCCCCAGGAATTGATGAGATCCGTCCAGAAATGCTTAAAGCTCTGGGTGTGGAGGGATTGTCTTGGTTGACACGCCTCTTCAACATTGCGTGGAAGTCTGGGACGGTGCCTAAGGAGTGGCAGACCGGGGTGGTGGTTCCCCCTTTTTAAAAAGGGGGACCAGAGGGTGTGTGCCAATTACAGGGGTATCACACTTCTCAGCCTCCCCGGTAAAGTCTACTCGAAGGTGCTGGAAAGGAGGGTTCGGTCGATAGTCGAATCTCAGGTTGAAGAGGAACAATGCGGATTCCGCCCTGGTCGTGGAACAACGGACCAGATCTTTACTCGCAAGGATCCTGGAGGGAGCCTGGGAGTATGCCCAACCAGTCTACATGTGTTTTGTGGATCTGGAGAAGGCGTATGACCGGGTGCCCCGGGAGATACTGTGGGAGGTGCTGCGGGAGTACGGGGGTGAGGGGTCCCTTCTCAGGGCCATCCAATCTCTGTACGACCAAAGCGAGAGCTGTGTCCGGGTTCTCGGCAGTAAGTCGGACTCGTTTCAGGTGAGAGTTGGCCTCCTCCAGGGCTGCGCTTTGTCACCAATCCTGTTTGTAGTATTTATGGACAGGATATCGAGGCGTAGTCGGGGTGGAGAGGGGTTGCAGTTCGGTGGGCTGGGGATCTCATTGCTGCTTTTTGCAGATGATGTGGTCCTGATGGCATCATCGGCCTGTGACCTTCAGCACTCACTGGATCGGTTCGCAGCCGAGTGTGAAGCGGCTGGGATGAGGATCAGCACCTCTAAATCGGAGGCCATGGTTCTCAGCAGGAAACCGATGGAGTGCCTTCTCCAGGTAGGGAATGAGTCCTTACCCCAAGTGAAGGAGTTCAAATACCTTGGGGTCTTGTTCGCGAGTGAGGGGACAATGGAGCGGGAGATTGGTCGGAGAATCGGCACAGCAGGTGCGGTATTACATTCAATTTATCGCACCGTTGTGACGAAAAGAGAGCTGAGCCAGAAGGCAAAGCTCTCAATCTACCGGTCAGTTTTTGTTCCTACCCTCACCTATGGTCATGAAGGCTGGGTCATGACCGAAAGAACAAGATCCAGGGTACAAGCGGTCGAAATGGGTTTCCTCAGGAGGGTAGCTGGCGTCTCCCTTAGAGATAGGGTGAGAAGCTCAGTTATCCGTGAGGAGCTCGGAGTAGAGCCGCTGCTCCTTTGCGTCGAAAGGAGCCAGTTGAGGTGGTTCGGGCATCTGGTAAGGATGCCCCCTGGGCGCCTCCCTAGGGAGGTGTTCCAGGCACGTCCAGCTGGGAGGAGGCCTCGGGGGGGACCCAGGACTAGGTGGAGGGATTATATCTCTAACCTGGCCTGGGAACGCCTCGGGATCCCCCAGTCGGAGCTGGTTAATGTGGCCCGGGAAAGGGAAGTTTGGGGTCCCCTGCTGGAGCTGCTACCCCCGCGACCCGACCCCGGATAAGCGGATGAAGATGGATGGATGGATGGACCAAAATGTATGATACCATACGAAATTAGGAGACTGCCAGGTGACGCCGGCTGGCTATGAGCTCCATGACGGCGGGCGGCAGTTGCTAGTTGTTTAAGCCGTTACAGAGCTTTGTGATGCTGGCTACAGACCTCCGTTGTATCAGCAGTAGTTGGTGATTCAGTTACCTGAAAATAGGTGACTGTGAGCCGGGTACAAAGCACCGCGAGCTGCCGGTCGTTTCGGCGGAAATTATGGTTCAATTTAGTCCACAAAATATCAGCGTTTTGCAGCGACGAAAGTTATGATTAGGCACCAAATCGACTAGTTAAGATTAGGAAAAAAAGATCCTGGTTTGGATTAAAACACTCCTAAGGAACACGCATTTCCTGGATGAAAGTTTTCCCCGGGAAGCGAACTTAATGTAGTGAATAATAAAAAAAACGTGGAATGCTTGTGAGCTTATCTTTTCGTAGCTTTTTGAACGAATGGTTAATGAGAACAGGCTGAACAACAAAAAGTATATTTAGGCCATAAACATCCATCCTATATATATATTGGCTAAGCCTACAAACTTAAAGCCACTGAGGGGGCTGCTATACGGACTTAAAACAAACAGTATATGGCTAGTAAACTAGCTGACGCGGCCCTTCCTACATTACACCGCTCAGTTGAAATCATAGACTCCAATAGTCATCGTTGCATTTTGATGGACATTTATTGATGCATTGCCCCCAAAATGCAATGGACACATGTCCACATGGGTTCAAATCACACTTGTGGTAATTTTTATTTTATTCTGAGAGTTATACAACATTTCTTTTTCAAAACTGTTCACTGTAGATCTTTTAGATATACTTTACTAACATGACCAGTACCAGGATGGCCGAGTGGTTAAGGCGTTGGACTTAAGATCCAATGGGCAAATGCTCTCGTGGGTTCAAACCCCACTCCTGGTATTGTGTTTATGTGCATTAATCTCCTTCTGCTACATGTCTAATAAGTTAAAATTAACTTAAATTGAGATTTACCCCTGTGAAATGTTTCTCCCATAAATAAACGTTGATCAGAATGTACTGTAGGCAATGTATCTTTCATAATATACTAAATATAGTAATAAAACACAATAGACTAATAACTTCACAGAGCATCAGAGCCAAGTTTCTTCCCGAAACTATTTTGCAAAGCCACCGTTGCTGCGTCAATGAGCGACGATTGTGATTGGTTTAAAAGAAAAGCAAACAACCCAGAGCGTTTCTTTACCCTCCTATCATAGAATGTATGTGTGGTGTACCAAACGTTACTCCACAGCACTGTGGAGGTAGGTCTGGCAAGATGAGACTATTTGCTGAACTAAATGTTTAATGTCCATGTAAATGTCAACACCGAGTTCTCAAGGGAGTACTACAGCAACTAGCAACCAGAAGAACTAATTAAATGAGACAGCTAAACGCTTCTTCATTACAGTCAGGTCAAACTAACTTGACTGTTAGGAGACGGGACAAACAACATGGTCTTGTGTGTTAAAGTGACACACTCCAACCACACATAAAGGCAGCTTCATTTCAGAAAGAGAGAAGGAAAAGAGATGAGTGACTGTCCGTTGTGCTGGAGCTTGTTGCAGAAAACAGTTTGCAACCATGCAGAATGTCACCAGGATGGCCGAGTGGTTAAGGCGTTGCACTCAAGATGCAATGGACAGTTGTCCTCGTGGGTTCAAATCCCACTCCTGGTAAAATCTTCATTGGGACAGTAACACCATAACATAGGAGAGAAAAAGCATAGTTAAATCTCTTCCAATCACTTGTAGTGACTACAGCTTTAACTCAACTGCAGCTATTATTGGCTGAAAACATGCAGTAGAAACAAGGTCAGATGTCCCCTGTGTTATCTGGGCCATTGAGAACACCCTGTATGATTAATAGACTTGATTTCTGCACTGTATTAGTCTAGTTTTGCCAGACCTTCCTACACAGCACTGCAGAGGAAGGTCTGGCTAGTCCACACAGCATTCTGGGATGGGAGAAAAACGTGCTCTGTTTTATTGGCATTTCTTTAAACCAATTACAATCGTCTTGGTGCCTCTGCAAAACAGCCTCAGTGATAATGTGTTTTTTTTACTGTCATTTTTCAGAACAACCATCGAGAACTGGAACATTTTTTAAGCTATAGTGCGTAGTTTCTGTCTCCCCCATGAGGAACTGTAAGTAATGACAACAAAACTGTCGGCGCCTCCACATGACACAAGCTTTCCGTGATCGCGCTTCACCCCCACCCCTCCTCCAAACAGCTGCTACGTAGCCAAGGAGGACACGGAGGATTACAAAAACATGACAGACTCTTCAGAAGAGGTCATTATCTTCACTGGAGTTTCTGCGTGCGTAATTCACCAGACGCCACAGTCTTCTGAACATAGTCACACTGAGAAATCCAGAGAGAGTTGTGTGGAGCTGATAGTCTTAACTAGCATTGTAGCAACTCATCTGGCAATGGCTTGAATGTAACGGACATTCATCAAACAAGGTTGTTGTTTCCCTCATTCCCCCGGTTGTTCACCTCTACAGGAAATGAATGGACTTCTGTTGATGTTTTGATCATGCTGCTTGCAATGTGAAGAACTGAAGTAAATTAGATCTGACCGTCGATTCACTCCAACCCCTGCTACAAGACTGATGGGTCAAGTCTATTAAATGCATGGCTGCTCTTATATTGTTGACACATTAACACAGAGTTAAAACCCTGCTCTGAGGTAAGAGAAGCGTATGGAAGCTGCGTCTGTAATTCCATTTTCCTTTCAACTTTATATCCCATGATCCCCAAATTTAATCAACAGAGTTACAATGAGAGTGTACAGTGGGAGCCATGATTTGTCTCTCGTTCTGTTCCACTGCAGATCTGTGCAAGAACTGAATTCTGCTGGATAATAATCTAATAAATGTAGAAACAGGAGGATATTTAATTAAACCCACTGGTGCAGATTATCCTTCTCTGGTGTGTGTAGCTGTATTCATATATATACATAGGTGGGTATATGAGTGTGTGTCTACTGGTTTATAATTGTTATAATTGTTACTTTTATTGGGCTTTGTAGCATGACAGTGTGACAGCAAGCAATTGGTTCTGCTCCACATGACTTACTCTCTTGATGTGAGATAACTACAAATGACTCTTACAGAGATGGAAATGGAAATTATGACAAACATCAAAGATGAACTGGAAATTGTGATATTTTCCTATCATCTTCTATAATAACGTCTTATGTTTTCGGCTCTAGCAGAAGCAATGACGGTTGGTCAGTTGGTCAGACCATCTCTTTTGGTCCAAACTGAAATATCTTGACAACAGACGTTCATGGTCCCCAGAGGGTGAATCCTTCTGATTTTGGTGATCCCCTAACAAATTTTCTAGCACCACCATGTAGGATTGGGCATCGAGAACCAGTTCCAAAACGGAATTGTTTCAAAAATAACGATTCCGATGGAATTGTTTGTTTATTGGAATTGTTTGGAAAATTTGGTTTTGAATCCGATCATCGGTTCCAAATTTAACACGCGCAAGTTTTGGTTTCTGTAGCAGCCGCCATATTTCCAAGCTTGTTGTGTTGCATGCCATGGAGCACGTAGTAAGCAGCGTTCTAGTGTGGCTTTATTTTACGTTGAAAAAGCTCGGTAAAACTGCAACCCACCATTGAATCAAAATAAAATGTTCCTCTTATCTGTAAAATAAGCATGTGACCCGTTTCAACTGTCCCTCAAAGAATCGGAATCAAGAATTGATACGAACCGGTATTGAAAGGAAGAATCAGAATTGCTATCAAAATAAACGATGCCCAACCCTACACACCATCTGGTTTACATTTGTTGTTGGGGTTAGGATTATGTTGAACGTCTCAACAACTATTGGATGGATTTCCATGACATTTGGTCTACACATTCATGTTTCCCTTAGGATAACATTAGCATTTGGCTCAAAGTAATGGCAGTAGACTCTTAGTCTCGTTAGATTATGTTTTCCAGTTGTTCACCAATACCATTGTGCATTAGAGAAGTGATATCCATCATCCATATTATCATTATTTTCAAGAAACCTGAAAGGTAATATGGGAAGATAGGTAGTCTGTTCATGCTTCTCTCTCTCTCTCTCTCTCTCTCTCTCTCTCTCTCTCTCTCTGTAAGGTCTACTTAATTGTAGATGTGCGTGGGGATGGGGCATACAGTAATTAAGAGTATGTCTTTATTTCTGTACAAGATAGCACAGTAGAGAAATAACAGGAAATGAAGGAGATGGGGAATGACATGTAACAAAGGTCCCCATTGTGACACATGGTCTTCAAAAGAGAAAATGTAGGGGCTTAGTAGATGCCTAAAACCAGAATGAAAGTTGCTGGCATTAACAGAGAATGGAAAGTAATAAATTAGAAGATCTGTGGTATAACACTGATATCATCATGGTAATTCTAATTGAAAGCTGATAAATAATGAAAAAAGGCAGATACACAAGTGAGAATAGCATTTATTATTAAACAGCTGACAGCAACAGAGAAAAGATGGGATTTTTTTGTTACGATATGTAACAGGGCTATCAGTGAATATGTCACACCTCAGGTCTCCGCTGAACAATAATTCTCCCTTCCTTAATGGAAATACTGAGTGTGAGTGTAACATTTTGATTCTTTGTGCGTGTTTGTTTCTTATTTTCCTGGCTCTAACACTCACAACACAATGCTTCACCTCACAAATAAATTACTGTGCCACAAAGCAAAATTTCACAGATGTGTCTCATATAAAGTTGGATCACAAAACAAAGACAGAGCACGACTCCAGCTATTAGTCTCTGTATCCAGTAGTAGGATATAGGAAAATAACCACGATGGCAGAGTGGTTAAGACGAACTTCAGATCCAATGGGCATATTGTGTATGAGGATGAGATGTGCACAGATATTATTTCCTTTAATTTCTTGCATGGTGCTACATGTATTGCTGATGGTTGTTTCACAGCCTCTCAGAAAACACTGTGGCACTTTATCAATCATTTGTCATTCAAGATAAACATGTTATGCCAACCTTACACCAAACGACTTTTCAAGCGATTCCACTGTGGCAGACTTAGGCACTCCAATATGGGAATAAACTCCTGAGAGTCTTGTTAGAGTTGGCGTGCTCCCGTCGTCTCCATCGTTTGGTGTAAGGTGGTCAGAAAGCTCAGTCCCAGTCAGTCTTTCTCCCTTCTGGACGTTCAGACAAAATCAAACTTTTGATACTATACTTGATATTATCGTAAGTTTGAAGTCTTGGTAGTGAATTCAAATCATGCGAACATTGTCAACAACCAATGGGTGCGCTCCCTCCAGCATCAAACAGGAAGCAGCAAACAGCTAGAGCCAGTGTTGTTTATGGTCGCTATGGCGCTGAGCTAGAGAAAGTTCCCGATTTTCAACCCTTCTGAAGCGTCATCCAACGGGAGTTTTACCGGGGGATAAACACAGACCTCCAGTTACAGGAGACATTCATCTGCCAACCCGGTCTGCATCTGCATATATGTAACAGAGTTAAAAATGTAGTGTATATTATATATGATTTTCGCCAAAAATGAACAGCCTTGTTTAATAGTTGTAAATGGAGCCACCCTTGGCCATATGGTGTACTGCAGATCTGATGCGTGTAGTCTTGCGTTACTTCCCTACCCGATCAGAAAAGCTGTATACTTTTGATCTGGTAGGTTCAGTGTACAAAGTACTTCACCCAGTATATCAGTTTCCTAAAAGTAAATTGATGTTACTGATGTTGATAACTTCGATGTATCTAATGTGTTATATTATTCCCATGCACTGTAACGATCGTACTGCATTTTGGATGTTTTGACAGAAAGTTTGTTAATGTTTCCTTTTGACCGTGAGTTTCTGCGTACAGAGACTAACGTGGCTAGCCGTAAACTCCGCTAGTCACGTCCATACATTGGAAGTAATATTACTCTGTGTTTATCATGTGTATATGTTTAATCTCAGTATAGTTTCGGTATATGTATGAGACCACAGCGTATGTTAAGCGAGTATTCCCGAACGTTAATTAGTTGTTGTTCCATGTGTGTTAACATTCTGTCTGGCGTGCCTCGCTTGCTAGCAAGCACTGATAGTGTACAATGGGATATTGACGTAGTACATGTAGTACATGTAGCCTATGTAACGCAATGCATTCTTTATATTTTGCTTGTGCAGATGCTGTAAATGTGTACACTAAAGTCTGAAGACAATGTTTTGATTTATTTTCCAAAGGTATGTGGCTCCATAATGTAATTAGGTTTTAATGAAGTGCTGTAACTTATGCACTTCGGCTGCAGTTATGCCATTATACATGAGAAGTTAAAAAGTTATGATTCAGATAATAATTTTGTATGCATTTTCTATTACTGAAAGAGTAATTAGCAGAGAAGCTGTATACTTTTGATCTGATGCTGTAAATACACCTTTTACTTGTATATTTGTATACTACACCAAAGCCTGAAGACAATGTTCTGATTTATTTTCCAAAGGAAAAATAAAAAGGAAGAAAAATTCAACATTTCGCCTCTGTCCTGCTGATGTTTGACCATCGTTACATATACAAATCTAGTTGTAGTCTTGCAATGTGTGAGCCTGCAAGATCTCCAGTCTTTACATATTATGACAGTCTTTAACGTTAGATGTGAGATGGTTGTCTTTAGATGGCGTCAGACTTTACTCTTTTCAAAGTCTGTTCAGTCTTGTAGTGTATAGTACGCATAAACTAACCAAGAATATATAATGAACGCACCCTCATGGATTCAAATCCCATTGCTAGTATTTATGCCTCCTTGTGAGGTTATCTGTGCAATGACTGATGTATTCAGCCACACAACAGTACCAGGATGGCCGAGTGGTTAAGGCGTTGGACTTAAGATCCAATGGGCTAATGCCCTCGTGGGTTCAAACCCCACTCCTGGTATGGAAGATCACTTTGCTCTCATTCCCCCTGCTCTGGTGTTACCCCCTGCTCTGGCGTTTCTGAGCCCCTAAACCGGAGACAATAGGAAACACTTCTGACCCATTTTGGTTGGGAATCTGCGGGATTGTGTTGCAGTCTCAACGGCCGCAAAGGAGACCTTTGGCAACACCGACAGTGGTGCCAACGTTTAGCCGCCTGATTGGGTCATGACATCTCGTTCTCTAAGCTACTAACGTTACCAAGGCAACTACCAGCAACGGGCGGAGTCTACATGCTGCCTCCTGTTTATGCCCAGTAGGAATGTTGATGAGATGTGAGGTTTGGGCGAGTTAGTTTAAATGGAGATTGGTTATTCTACTGGAGCTAAAAACACTTAAAAACGCTAAGATCACTTTTGGCTCAAAACACCACTTAAAGGAGAATTCCGGCAATTTTTACATTAATCTTGATCGCAAGAGCTATGCGAGTACTTTCAATAGAAAAAAACCCGACCTGAATTGGTCCTAGCAAACTGGAGTAGCTGCATCTACATGTACAAACTTCCACTGAGCTAAAACGGCAGTTGTCGGGGCAAGTTTTAGAGTGCCTTTGTGCCTCTTAACAGACACAAAATGCAATTAATATGTCTGCCACATGAACAGGGCCCTTACATGACAACAAGATGCGTTTTCAACTAAGACATTGTTTAAATTCACCTACCCTGTCTTGATCCTGCCGGTGGGTAGCTTGGCCTGTTAGCTGCTAACTGCTAGCTGCTATCTGCCGTCCGTGATAAGTGTGTTCAGCCAGGCTTTTGTGAAAATCATCACGCAGCAGTTCCATGTGTATTTGTAGCTCATCCATTTTGTGTGTGATCGATCTGGTGTTGTGTAGGAGGCTTGTCAGTGTCGATCTGTGTGGTAGTTCCCTTAGCCGGGCAAGCAACCTTTGTCCCTGCCTTCCTCGCCTCCCGCAGCCGACAAAAATCCCCCTAGCGCCCGGTGGTCTGGTGGATGTCCTCCAGATCATGCCTTCGCGGCGAAAAATTTTAGTTTATTTCCCCCTCAAAAATAGGTAATTGAGCACTGTAGTGGTTATGACCATATCAGTGACTATGTAACTACATGGAAATAAATGATGTATGTGGCTTGCACAGTAATAGCGTTACTGAAGCCTAGCTGTAGCCTCGCGCAGTGTGCAGATTGCAGCGTAGTGTGTGAAGAGTGAAATCTAGAATTCAGTAACGCTATTACTGTGCAAGCCACAGACATTGCATTTTGTGTCTGTTAAGAGGCACAAAGGCACTCTAAAACTTGCCCCGACAACTGCTGTTTTAGCTCAGGGGAAGCTTGTACACGTAGCAGCAGCTACTCCAGTTTGCTAGGACCGATCCTGGTCAGGTTTTGTTCTATCGAAAGTACTCGCATACCTATAGCGATCAAGATTAACGTAAACATTGACTGGAATTCTCCTTTAAAACCAAAACATAGCAATGTAAATGTAGCCTCAGAAATGGCAGAGAGGGTAACATGATTCCATGGGAGACCAGTGAGATGGGTTTTTGGGGGGTTCTGACCTGTCAATGATGCCACACATGTCAATCTGGAGGTGGCTGTAATTTCCCAGCAGTCTTTGCTGCACCTTCATCAGGTCCACTGGCTGGTTGTCCACACTGAGTAGACGCATGCAGCCCTGGAAGCTGTTGAAGGGGTTTTGACATTCCTGACTGTCCTCTTCAGCAGGACAACCTGAGCAGGGACGCAAAGAAGAAGTTATCACAACAACAGAAAGACATGACAGCAGGGATATAACACAGCGATGGGCTTTAAGCAGAAGCCAAGAGAGCTATAGTATAATGGATTCTATTCATAGAATTGGAAGGTGCATCAGAGCAAATGTGGAATACAACGCACTGTGCTGGTTTCTTTGGGTTTAGGTAATAGTAGGGATGTGACGATACACTCAGCTCTCGATTCGATTCAGGATTTGACTTTGTAAGTTGACAATACGATTTTTGTTAGCAGAATGAGCTGCAGACAAATGACTGAAAAATATTCCTTTGTTTCTATAAACTGCAAAATGACAGATGTGTCACTGAGATTGTACTTTACCTTAAATAACAAAAATGAAATAGATAGAAAGATAAAAAGAATCTCTTGAAGACATGGTGATGTTTGAAGTCAAACAAGTGAAATCTTAAGTACATTACGCCTTGGGACGCTTAAAAACTGAATCACAATTCTTTTTCTTTATCTCAACCGGCTGTAATCGTTACACATTTATATGTTATATTGTATAATAATAATACTATTTTTTTTTGAAGGTGGCTTTAAGGACGTCCAATGTCACCTTGCAGTGGATAAAATGCATAGTTACATCTGTAGGTAATGGCTGAAAACACATCATTTAATGTTAATGTGAATTCAAATAAATGTACTGTATTTTACCACACAGAGAGCTGAGCTGTGATTTGTGTATTTTCAAGTGGCTGGAATAATGCAAATAGAGGCCAAGCCTTAATCAAATGAATATGGCTAATTTGTTTTCACAGTAGTCAATTTAATGTGGAAAAGAAGCTAGTGTAAATGTGTCTGTGCAGTATGATAAAAAGACTAAGGCAGTAAATAACATCCTGGACCGCAACACGGCTGAGCAAAGAGAGGAGAAAAGAGATGAGATTTAAGAAAAGGAGGCAGCGAGGAAGCAAGTGGAGAAAGAAACATATGGAGCAGAAAAGGAAAAAAGACTGGAAAGACTGAAGAGAGGACAGAAAACAGGAGGAGAACGATGAGAGAGAAAGGAAGGGACAGCATTATACAAGGACAGAGTAAAGAGAGAAATGAGAGGAGAAATAAGAGAGAGAGAGAGAGAGAGAGAGAGAGAGAGAGAGAGAGAGGGAAAGGAAAAGCAGACTTATAACTTTCATTATAAGACAGCCAGGAGCCAAACACACACAACAGTACAGCTGAGTGTTGATGACTCCAACTGTACAGTACAATATATAAAAATGTTTCAAATACTAATACACATCTTTCAGGGCAAATATGACAAGCTTACTGATTACTCTTTACTGCAACTATAGTTTTCATTTTAAAGTTGTAGTCTGGAAAGATAATAGTTGTTTTGTATATGAATAGAGACACAGTTTGAACTAAATGTACTGTTGAATAAAATAACATAAAACATTCAGGTGGGTAATATTAACTGTTGAATCGCAGTTTTATCGAAATTGCAATATGGTCTAGTGCAATTTCCAAAATATTTGTTAAAGGCAAAATCTGTGTCAAACCATTCTAAAAGTAGTATTATGGTGCTGCAGAGACGTCCCGGCCTACATGTCCTATCCTACAGACTACAGAAAAAATCTCAGTTTGGTACAGATCCTCAAAAAAAAAATCACATTATAATCATTTCAAAAAATACATTTTAAAATTCAATTCAATTCAGTTTTATTTATAGTATCAAATCATAACAAGAGTTATCTTGAGACACTTTACAGATAGAGTAGGACTAGACCACACACTATAATTTACAAAGCCCCAACAATTACAATAAAGGGAAGAAACCTCGGACAGACCCAGACTCTTGGTGGGCGGTGTCTGACGATGCCGGTTGGGGGTGTGATGAACAGTGGTAGTAATAGTCACAATAAAGATAATGGAACAGTGACTACAATGGTAGTCGTAGTAGTTCATGTCATAGTAGGGCGTTACGGGGTGTAATGTGGCACAGCACCGCATGGGTGGACGCGGTAGGACGCAGCAGGACGCAGCCGGACACTGCAGGGAATCGCAGAGCGTAGCAGGGTGTAGCAAGTCCCTAGCGACAGCTGCACCTAATCACCTAACAGTAAGGAATTACAGTAGTCCAGCCTGGAAGTAGCGAATGCATGGACTAGTTTTTCATCATCGTTTAGATAGGATGTTCCTGATTTTGGCAATGTTACGAAGATGGAAAAAGGCTGTTCTTGAGGTTTGTTTTAAGTGGGCGTCAAAGGATAAGTCCCGATCAAAAATAACTCCTAGACTAATCCAAGGCGATATTCTGGGTGAAGAAGAAACATAAGGACTCCGGGGAGTAAACTCCCCAGAGCTAGGTTAGTAACAAGCATTTCTGGGAGAAGAATGCACATAAAAGGAACAAATGAAAAGAGAGATGAAAGAGCAGCTCATTGTGTCATAGGGAGGAAGGAAATTCCCCAGCAGTCTAGAATTATAATAGCATAACTAAGAGAGGCAGGCTAAAGAGAGGTGCCGGGTCGGGCTTGAACTATCCCCTGCCGGAACGGGCTGTACTTCCTGCCTCCCTCTACTCTCACTATATTATTGATTATATGATAGGTAGATCTGATGACTATGAGGAGAAGCAGAGGGAAGCTGGGGTGCTGTGTCTGTAGCTATACAAAATGCCCCACCGGTCTAGGCATACGCTACAACTCCTCACTCCCTATAACTATCTAACTATAACTATAAGCGTTCGTTTGGGGAGATTGTTTTTGAGGAACGTTGTCGTTTGGCCGATCCAGGCAGTGTAGGCCACCGGACCGTCTGACTACTGCATCCCTCAGAAGCTTTCGGTAGCAATTCTCTTCTGTGACGACGGCTGGTCAGTCGGCGTTGAAGGGCGGCGAGCCCGGCGAACCACATCGGCTGCTACCGGTTCCGACTCCGGCAAGGATAACCGGTGTCGAGCAAGAAGATGGACGTTGGCAGGCGGCTGAGTCCCATGGCGCAGTATCCTGGGAGGCCGCCGGGAGAGATGAGATCCGGAGCGACTGATTATGAGCCACGTCCCTAATTATAAGCTTTATCAAAGAGGAGGGTTTTCAGTTTATTCTTAAATGTGGTTACGGAGTCTGCCCCCCGAACCCAGACTGGGAGCTGGTTCCACAGGAGTGGAGCCTGGTAGTTGAAGGCTCTGGCTCCCATTCTACTTTTAGAGACTCCAGGAACCACTAGTAGCTCTGAGTTCTGGGAGTGCAGTGCTCTAATGGGACAATAAGGTACTAAGAGCTCTTCTAGATATGATGGTGCTTGACCATTTAGAGCTTTGTAGGTCAGGAGAAGGATTTTAAATTCAATCCTGGATTTTACAGGAAGCCAATGCAGAGAAGCTAGTACAGGAGAAATATGATCTCTTTTCTTAGTTCTTGTCAGAACACGTGCTGCAGCATTCTGGATTAGCTGGAGAGTCCTAAGGGACTTATTTGACCATCCTGACAGTAAGGAATTACAGTAGTACAGCCTGGAAGTAACGAATGCATGGACTAGTTTTTCAGCATCGTTTTTAGATAGGATGTTCCTGATTTTGGCAATGTTACGAAGATGGAAAAAGGCTGTTCTTGAGGTTTGTTTTAAGTGGGCGTCAAAGGATAAGTCCTGATCAAAAATAACTCCTAGATTTCTGACAGTAGTGGTGTAGGCCAGGGCAATGCCATCTAAGGTAGCTATATCTTTAGATAATGAAGTCCGGAGGTGCTTGGGTGCCAGGACAATAACTTCAGTTTTGTTGGAGTTTAACATCAGAAAATTGTAGGTCATCCAGGATTTTATATCTTTAATGCACGCTTGAAGTTTAGCTAACTGACCGCTTTCGTCTGGCTTAATTGACAGATATAATTGGGTGTCGTCTGCGTAGCAGTGAAAGTTAATTGAGTGTTTCCTAATGATATTGCCTAGAGGAAGCATATATAAGGAGAATAGAATTGGTCCAAGCACCAAGCCTTGAGGAATGCCATGGCTAACTTTAGCGTACCTGGAGGATTTATCGTTGATATTAACAAATTGGGATCGCTCAGAGAAATAGGACTTAAACCAGCTTGTGCAGTGCGATTCCTTTAATGCCAACTAAATGTTCCAGTCTCTGTACCAGGATGGTATGGTCAATAGTGTTGAATGCAGCACTAAGATCTAATAAGACAAGTATGGAAACAAGTCCTTTGTCAGCAGCAGTTAGAAGGTCGTTGCCGTGTCTGTGCTATGATGCTTTCTAAATCCTGACTGAAAGATGTAGAAAGTCACATAACTGATTTGCGACTACTTTCTCAAGGATCTTGGAGAGAAAGGGAAGGTTAGATATAGGTCTATAGTTGGCTACGACCTCGGGATCGAGGGTGGGTTTTTTCAGAATAGGTTTTATCTCAGCTACTTTAAATGACTGCGGGTACATAACCTGTTAATATAGACATATTGATTGTGTCTAATAATGTGGTGTTTACCACGGGTAGTACTTCTTTAAGTAGCCTCGTTGGAATGGGGTCTAGGAGACAGGTAGTTGGCTTAGCTGAAGAGACCTTTAATATTAATTGTTGAAGGTCTATAGGAAAAAAGCAGTCTAAGTATGTATCGGGTCCTGTCGTTCTCTCCAGCCCCCCTGCGCCCAATAGTGAGCCGTTAGAAGCTGTGGGCAAAAGGTGATCAATTTTATCCCTAACTGTTATAATTTTATCATTAAAGAAGGTCACGAAGTCATCACTGCTCAGAGCTATAGGAATAGATGGCTCAATAGAGCTGTGGCTATCTGTCAGCCTGGCTACAGTGCTGAAAAGAAACCTTGGTTTGTTCTTATTTTCTTCTATTAGTGCTGAGTAATAGTCTGATCTGGCATTTCTGAGGGCCCTCCTATAATTTTTCAGACTATCTTGCCAATCTACACGAGATTCTTCCAGTTTGGTGGAGCGCCATTTACTTTCAAGTTTTCGTGAGATTTGTTTTAATTTGCGAGTTTGGGAGTTATACCAAGGTGCTAGTTTCCTTTGCTTCATCATCTTCTTTTTGATAGGAGAAACCGAGTCTAAAGTAGTCCGTAGGCAGGCCGTAGCAGCGTCTACAAAGTTATCAATTTGGGAGGGACTAAAGTTAACATAAGGGTCCTCTGTTATATTAAGGCATGACATTGAGTTAAGTGCTGTCGGAATATTTTCCTGTCAGACAGGCATCTAGTGTAGAAACTTTTATTTAATTTCGTATAGTCTGGTAGTAGGAATTCGAAAGTTATTAAAAAATGGTCTGATAATAAAGGATTCTGCGGAAATGCTATTAAATCGTCAATTTTGATGCCATATTCTAGCACAAGGTCGAGGGTGTGGGTAAAACAGTGCGTGGCCTTATGCACACTCTGACTGAAACCAATTGAATCTAGTAGTGAGTTAAGGCTATTGCTGTCAACGTCCACATGAATATTAAAATCACCTATAATAAGTACTTTGTCTGATTGAAGGACTACACATGACAAAAACTCAGAGAATTCAGATAAAAATTCTGAATACGGACCTGGTGCTCGGTAAACAACAACAAATATAATTGGCTGTACTGTTTTCCATGTCGGATGTTGAAGATTAAGAACAAGGCTTTCAAACGAGTTGTAATTTAGTTTAGGTTTAGGATTAATTAACAGGCTTGAGTCAAATATGGCTGCAACTCCCCCTCCTCGGCCTGAGTCTCTAGGAATTTGAGTGTTATTATGACTGGGAGGAGTGGCTTCATTTAAACTAACATATTCTTCATGGCCCAGCCAGATTTCGGTGAGGCAGAGTAAATCAATTTGGTTAACTAATATCAATTTGTTTACCAATATTGCTTTAGACGACAGAGATCTAATATTTAATAGTCCACATTTGATTTTCCTATTCTGTTCTATCCTTGCAGTGATTGTTTTAATTCCAATTACGTTGTTGAGTATAGCACCTCTGTTATTAGTGTTTGATTTAATCAGTCTCAGTCGGGGGACAGATACTGTGGTTATGGGATTATAAATGGATGGTTGCTCAAAATGAAGTACAAAGGAGCGTGTTGCGCTGTGCCTCCGATTACTGATATTACTGATTCTTACTGGAATGATATAGCTGGTCTGTGGGTTAGCAGAGTTATTTGTAAAGGAGTGAGAACTTATGGGAGAATATAACTGGGAAGTGCGCTTGTGCGTTTGTTTACGAGGTGCAAACAGTCATTTGAAGGTTTGCGTCTGCACGGCGAGCCGCAGATTCCCACGTAGCATCTGGCTGCCGCATCTATTGGGATGAATCCCATCCCTGCTGAACAGGGAGCTATGTTCCCAAAACAGTTTGAAATTGTCAATAAAACCTATCTTGTGGATGTTGCATGTATGCTGAAGCCAGGCGTAAAGGCCAAGTAGTCTACTAAAAAGGAAATCTCCGCGACCTTGAGATGGTAGTGGGCCCGAAATAAAAATCTTTTTCCCAGTGCTTTTTAAAGCTTCAATAAGAGTGTCAAAGTCTTTCTTTGTGCGTTCACTCTGCTGATAGGACATGTCGTTATGTCCACAATGGACCACAATACGTTTAATAGAGGTCGGGAGTGAGGGTATCAGGTCCACAGCTTTAGCCAGGATGTCTGCAACTTTGGCTCCAGGAAAGCAGTGTGTGACAGCATTAAAAAACCTTATATCCCGGGTGATGGAGTCACCAATAATTATTGTGGTTGGGGGGAAAAGCGGACGAGGAGTGGGGGGACATGAATGGCCGGTGGCAGGAACAGCACAGCATCAGTATCGGTTTGAGATGGACAAGGAGAAGAAGAGGAATATTGCTTACCGTTCGGTGGGGGAGATTGTTTTTGAGGAACGTTGTTGTTTGGCCGGTTCAGGCAAGGGAGGCCACCGGACCGTCTGAATACCGCGACCCTCAGAAATTTTCGCCGTGAGGCAGCGGTGTTCTTTTGTGACGACAGCTGGTCTGTCGGCTTTGAAGTGGGGCTCGCCCGGGTAACCACGTTGGCCGTTACCGGGGGAACGTTTGGCTTCCACAGGGCATCGAAGCGACTGGAGAGGCTGAGGGTAGGAGGCGATGGAGCCCTACCCGAGGCTCTCTTTCGGCCGCGAACCACTGTAGTCCAGGATGGCCTTATGGTCGGTGTCGAACTAGAAGATGGATGTGGGCAGGTGGATGGGTCCCAGAGCACAGTATCCTGGAAGGCCGCTGAGAGAGTTGTGATTTGGAGCGATTGATTTTGAGCAACGTCCAGGTAGGCGGTTAACAAGGCATCTTTGGTTTTTAAGTCCTCGGAGAGCCGACGAACTTCTTCCCTAAGGTCAGCAATTTCTTTGTTTGCTTTTTCAAGCAACAAGGAAATATTGTGGGGAGGTGGGGACTCGCAAGGTGCAGATGTAGCCATGAAGCTGGCGTTAGCCTGAGGCTAATGTTTGCTAGCTACTTGTAGAAAAGGTGTAGTCCTCCACGCACAGGTACGTAGATTTGCGTAGATGCTGGCTCTTTCTATAGACTAAAGGCTATCACGGGATTGAAAATTATTTTTATATTTATATTTTTATATTTAATAATAATTAATTATTATTCTCAATAATAATGCTATTTTCCTCCGTCTGTCTCCTCTCCCTCCACACTCTCACACTGCGTTAGCTTCCGGCACAGACGGTGCGTTAAAATGTTTCAATGAAAATGAGAATAATCATTAAAAAAATCATAATTTCCTCCAATATTGTGAATCATATCGCAATCGCAATATCAGTCAAAAAACATGCAGCCCTAATTTAAATGAATCATTTAGATAATAGTGCCTAAAAAGCTATAGTGCGTAGTTTCTGTCTCCCCCATGAGGAATTCTAAGTAATGACAACAAAACTGTCGGCACGTCCACATGATACAAGCCTTCCGTGACCGCCAACTAGGACACAGAGGATTACAAAAACATGATGGACTCTTCAGAAGAGGTCATTATCTTCACTGGAGTTTCTGCGTGGGAAAGTCACCGGACGCCACAATCTTCTGAACATAGTCACACTGAGAAATCCAGAGAGAGTTGTGTGGAGCTGAGAGTTTTAATTAGCTTTGTAGAAACTCATCTGGCAATGGCTTGAATGTAACGGATGTTCATTAATATGAAAAAGTTACGCACTAAAGCATTAATTCAAAATTTAAATATAGCTGAACTAACACAGACCTAGTGCAAAATGTATTTGAATGACTCGTGTAGCAAAAACTTCTCTTGAATACTGATTTATGCTCTGTTTCAGTTTGGTGCAGCAGCTCAGTGACTGCCACCTTCAACAGTTTGACACCTTTGACATGATTCGATTTGACTCTTACCACCGAAGAAGAGGTGATTTCCTGCGGTGACGGAGTGGCTGGCATGAGCGACGCCTCCTCCTTCTTCATCCACGGCGATGGTCACGTGACCTCGCCTGGAGTTCAGCTCCACCGCATGCCACTGACCGTCATTCAGAGCTGAACCTGGGAAAACATCGTCATAATTATTATCCTATGCATTTCCAATCATATAGCATTTTACAATGTTTACAAAGAGTGAAAGGAATGATTTTCAACCTCATTAAACATAAATGGATTAGGGGTTAGGGGTGACGTGTGAGGAGGTTGAGGTTAAGATTAGCTATAGGTAGGGTGTAAGGCATTTTTAAGCTTTTAGGCATTGGTAACAAGAGGTAAGGGGTTAGAAATGAATCTTATAGGCAGTTAAGGGGCAGTGTGGAGTATCTACGTGAGCTTATGCTGTAGCCTACATAAGTGACCTGAAGTTTATACTTGTGCTTTAGTGTGTGCGTTGATCTCTTTAAAGGAACACGCCGACTTATTGGGCTTATTCACCGTATCCCCCAGAGTTAGATAAGTCCATACATACCCTTCTCATCTCCATGCGTGTTGTAACTCTTTCCGACGGCTCCCACCGGTAGCTTAGCCTAGCATGGATCCTGGAGGTAATCAGCTCCAACTGCTCCCAATAAGTGACAAAATAACGCCAACATGTTCTTATTTACATGTTGTGATTTGTATAGTCACAGCGTGTACAAAAAACAAGGTCACATGAGACACAGACATCTTCTAACCGTATACATACTGGGAACTATATTCTCAGAAAGGCGAAGCACTGCTACTTCTGCTACTTGGGCGGAGTGATATGCTTGCAGCACCTGAGAAGCCCCGAGCAGAGAGTAGAAATGCTTCACCTTCTGAGAATATAGTTCCCAGTATGTATACGGTTAGAAGATGTCTGTGTCTCATGTGACCTTGTTATTTGTACACACTGTAACTATACAAATCACAACATGTAAATAGGAACATGTTGGTTTTATTTTGTCACTTATTGGGAGCAGTAGGCTAGATGGAACCGATTACCTTCAGGATCCGTGCTAGGCTAAGCTACCTGTGGAGCCGTCGGAAAGAGTTACAACATGCACGGAGATGAGAAGGGTATGTATGGACTTATCTAACTCTGGGGGATACGCTGAATAAGCTAAAGTCCCAATAAGTCGGCGTGTTCCTTTAAGAGAATAGTGTGGTAGAGCGAGTGAGAGAGTGACGGCAATTAGCTTCGGAGCGAGTAGCGACTCTAGAGTCGTAGTGAGAGAAACAAAGGTGTTCTTTCTGACCACGGTGGGAAATCTGCAGGAAAAGTTAAGCCTCTCCTTCATTTCACGTTGTTTATGGAGAAGGAGAACCAGGAAATGAGTCGGGGGGAAATGCAACGCTACCAAGACACGGCCAAGCGACGTTCGTCGGCGCTAAGTGTAGTTACATTTTTCAAGAGGTGTACGTCAGGCTACGGCCTAGGGTCCGGCGTAGGGTCCGGCCTAGGGTCCGGCGTAGGGTCCGGCGTAGGTCCGTGTCTCCACGTTACTACCTACGAACCCACTCGATTTAATGCAAAAGCATAAATCAGCCTTTATACTTGTGTGCTGGTGTCCATGTTGTTCTAGCGAATCCCTTTAAGAGAATAGCAGGGCCGGCACGTGTGTGTGTGTGTGTGTGTGTGTGTGTGTTTGTGTGTGTGTGGGGAGTGTGTGGTACAGCGAGTGAGAGAGTGACGGGGGTTAGCTTCGGAGCGAATACTGGAGAGACGGAGAAACAAAGTGTCTCCCCTGTGCTTTCTGACCCTGGTGGGAAAGCTGTAGCAGGAGAAGTTAACCCTCTCCTTGATTCCATGTTGGAGGAGAACCAGGAAATGAGTCGGCCAAGCCAAGCCACGGCCGAGCTGACCAAACACAGTTTGCCGCGACATGTAGTTACATTTTTTGAGAGGTGCACGGCAGGCTATGGCGTAGGGTCCGCATCTCCACGTACCACGGTGTCAATTTAATGCAGAAGCATAAATTGACCTGTAGACTGACCTCTAGTGAGCTCCAGCAGCGCCCTGCCAGCCTTATGGATCTGTAGCCGCAGTCTGGCCTCACTCAGGTACAGCCAAACCACGCCCCCTTCCTGAGGCAGCTCAAAGGTGAGCAGAAGCCCCGCCTTGTTCCACGTCCTGAACTGGAACCCAACGGACACGCCCCCGGACGAGGACGCCCCCGCCGCCCCCGGCAACTGGAGGAAGCTCTGGGGGCCGGGGAACGTCACGGCGACGGAAAGCGACTCAGCACATGAAAAGGTCACATTGCCCTGAGAGAGATAGATGCAGAGTGGGGAGGGAGAGAGAGAGAGAGAGAGAGAGAGAGAGAGAGAGAGAGAGAGAGACAGAGAGAGAGAGAGAGAGGGAGAGAGAGGGAGAGAGAGAAAGAGAGACAGAGAGAGAGAGAGGGAGAGAGAGAGAGAGAGAGAGAGAGAGAGAGAGAGAGAGAGAGAGAGAGAGAGAGAGAGAGAGAGAGAGAGAGAGAGAGAGAGAGAGAGAGACAGCGAGAGAGAGAGAGAGGGAGAGAGAGAGAGAGAGAGAGAGAGAGAGAGAGAGAGAGAGAGAGAGAGAGAGAGAGAGAGAGAGAGAGAGAGAGAGAGAGAGAGAGAGAGAGAGAGAGAGAGGGAGAGAGAGAGAGAGAGAGAGAGACAGAGAGAGAGAGAGAGAGAGAGAGAGAGAGAGAGAGAGAGAGAGAGAGAGAGAGAGAGAGAGGAGGCGGCACAGAAACATGATTACTGGAGAGATTAAAAACAACATCAAACATGAATATTAATCAGTTGCAGAGGGCGTGCCGATGTGTGACCTCTGTCCCAATGATCTCATCAGCAAGTCTCCTCTAAACTGAAAAATACCAATGTCAGCCAATTCAGAGGTGTGGAGGGAGCTGGGTATGTGTGTGAATGGGGACTATATAGACTTCTCCATTGCGGCCCATTGTTTTGAGTAGTGATAATGACAGCAGGTCCGTTGCTAAGGCTGCAGCAGTAATATATTACAGTCCCAGCTCTTTGCTGGCAATATCATCCCGCTATCTTTATAATGCTCCGGAAACACAGATGACATCTAAAAGCCCTTTGTAGAGCTGTTAACGTGATATATGGACGTACATGGTGGAGGATGCTGCACCACTGCAAAATATAAAAGCAAAAAGTGCACTATAACATCCCCCAAAAGCCATTCACTAACACACACACTTCATTTTGTTATCATACCTTTAAAAACGGCCAAAAGTGGTCTCTATATTAAAAAGGACTATAGCTAATAGTCTCTATTAGATATTCAGCCATGCATGTGATTCTCTGAATCTTTTTCTATCTTGGCTTCTCCACTCTCTGGTCCTTTACTGTAATGAGAGGCCATTTATTAGAAAAGGTTGCTCTCCACTGAGCTGGGTCCACTTATTGTCGCTGTAGAAACATCTAAAGGTCCTAATGGAGAAGACAAGGTAGAGTGACTGAAAGTCTCCTCTCCTTTGACCTCTCATCACTCACTGTCCTCGTCAGGCGCTCGTCAGTCGCTAACCAGCTAGCAGCTCATTAGCAACATCATCCACATGATTTCTCTTTGGTGCTCTAAGATGGCTGATGTATGAACACACCTGCATGTAAGAAATACAAACACATGGCTGGGCAATATATAACTACTACTGTATATTGATATCGTGATATGAGACTAGATATCTTTATAGATTTTGGATATCGTAATAGGGCAAAACTGTTGGCTTTCCTGTTTGAAAGGCTACATTACAGTAATATGGAAGAGGATTAGGGCCACATATGAAAAATGTATTTGAGGTCTGAGTTTGAAGTCAGAATTCTGAGAAAAAAGTCAGAATTCGGACTTTATTCTCAGAATTCAGACTTCTTTTTTTTAAGTCTAAAAAAGATTTTTTGTTTTTGTTTTTTAAAAAAAGAATTACTGTTTACTGAAGCGTTTTGTAAGAGAGAGGGAGAGAGAGGTGGATGTGCTCAGAGCAGACAGCTGTCAGCGATCCTGTACGGAGATATGAATAACGTCCGTGGGTTTTACGGATTTACGTGGTGTTTTATCTACGGATCGAGTCCTTAAAAATAAACAATTTGATTAACAGTGAATGGGTTGTTGGTGAAATAAGGTATAATTAATGAGACAATGATTACTGTGAACAGAGCAGAGAGCAGAACAGAGCTGCTGTCGGCTGCTGCTCCTGTGAGCATTTACGCGTTGTTCTCATTAGATGAGTTTCACGTCTCACAGAAAACAAATGGACGCACAGAGAGGTTTACGGCTGGCGGCGCCACTGTGTTAGGGGTTGGTTAGCATTGGAGAAGCTTCAGTGGAGTCTTAGCCAAGGGGATAAGTGAGCATCCGAAAAGCGTACCTCCTATGGGGAGATTGTAGGCTAACAAGCCATCACCTCCCGTTAGCATTCCATTGACTGCCATTCATTTTGACGTCACTTTGAAGCGTTTAAAGACTCTATTTGTCCATTGTTTATTTCTAAAGAAACATGACAATGTATAAAAGGCTCCATTACCTTGTACCTCATGTTATGGCTCCGTAGCAGACGTTTTTGTAAAAATAGGCTAACGATTGTGTCATAACCACGCGACTTTCTGTCGCACAGTAGAGAAATTACCGTATAGTACAGGAGAAGCTATCGGGGGGGGGACGTGGAGGCAAACAGTCAAGGGAGAAGCCCATAGAGAGTCCATGAAAAGCATCAGAACAAAATATTTCAGCAACGTTTTGATGGATTGGAAATACTTATGTACGTATGTGGCAAGTGAATTCATATGAAGTAAGAAGATTGGGAATGATTGAGATTTCTCTTGGCACAGCTACCAGAAGACTTCCAACTTTCAGACAGGTTGCTCACGTCACATCTACGTCTTCAAGCTCAGTTGGAGGCTGCTCAGTAACGCTCAGCTATCACCGGGAAAAGAGCTTCTAATATCCTTCACTGGTCTCCGTCCAGAGCAACGGGATCTGTTGGTCCATTATATATACTGTCTATGGTCTTAGCCTTTGTCCTTATGGTTTGTTAGCACCTCTAGTAATAGTCACACACAACACAAAGCACAATCTTTTATCAGCTGTTGCAGGGCCAAAAATAGCCTGCAGATTTTATTTGAGGTGGCACAGCTGCAGCTATTGATGCTGCATTCTCTCCCAGATAAAAACGCTCAGAGCCCAGAGAGTCTGAGAGGCTGAACATCAAAGCTCTGTGCTTTCCACCAAATGATTTAAGTGATCTGTCATTGTCACTTTAGAGGAATAAATAACACCTCTATGTGGTGCCACAAAAGATTTGTAGGCTAGTATTTCCCATGGACCTACCCTTTTCAGCTAATCTTGTAACTGATCAATACTGTTATACATCTGAAGAGGGTATGTGCAGTGTTGATTTTTGCCATTTAGGCTCTGACTAGGGGAGGGCGAAAAGCCGATATTTTCCGTGGCAATACTGTATCGATACATGGGCGCCTAGAATTGATCTTTTATTGTAGAAGTTTAACTTTTTAGTACTGAAATAATTCAATCATTTGCTTTCTTAGTCCACTAGATCGTAAGATGAACAAACTGAGAAACGTATCTCTTTAGATAAAACTATTATCGAAGAATATTGCAATATAATTAAAATGGCTATAACACCGTATCGTGACATAAGTATCGTGATAATATCATATCGTCATTCCCACCACTAGCTCTGACCTATTCACTCCCAAGAAGCGTATAACAAAGTGGAACATTTGCAAGTGACTATTAGTAGGGCTTCAAAATATTTCAATACCGGTACCGATACCAATGCTGTGACTTTGATACCGGTTCCTGAATGATACTTTTTTCTATACCAATTTTATGAAATCCATTATTTTTAAATAAATCAATTACAACATTACACATTACGGCACACATCTTTTTATTTATTTTTCCAGCTCCTACTAGGTGATCCGTCTCTATGGTAAAGTAGAGTTTTTCCTGCGCGTCCCTAAGACGTGTAACGTTAGACAGCCAATCACAGACATTATTAGATCTTGGTAGAAGCATGCTGCATGCTTATTGGCTCACCGACTCTGATGAGATTTGCTCCTCAGGGATAGAAATTTGGTATTGAATGATGAGGCAAAAACATGCACCAGTAGCGGGTGTTCATGGTAAAAGTGTACTTACCACTACAGTAACGTGGGGGTCTTTGTGTTTAGCTAAGTCTATCAGGTTGAGTTCGTTGTACAGCAGGTTTTCAAGGCAGCCATGGAAGTTCCTCTTGGAGACTTCTGGTTTCTGAGAGCTCTGGACTGCCCCGACACTCAGCTGTATGGGGACGGAAACAAATATCTGCTGTGAAAATGAATACATACAGTGGTGGAATGTACATTTAAATAAGTACTGTACTTAATACAAATTTGAGGTACTTGAGTCTTTTCTTTTCATGCCACTTTCTGCTTCTACTCCGCTACATCTCAGAGAGAAATACTGTACTTTCTTCTCCACTCCAGGCCTACAAGTCCAGCTGAAATAATTGTGGCACAGGGGGGCATTTTATCAGAATACAGCATAGAAAATCTGCTTAGAAATATGGGAAATATTAGAAAGGATAGAAAAACGCAATGCTATTCTGATAAAGAAAACATCACAAAAATTGTATATCCAATACAATACACATTTTCTATAGGCTCAGTCTGCCAAATAAAAAAACGAAAAAACAATTCCAGTGCTGGTTCCATGGTATCAGAATTTTGGATAGTCGTCATGGAAACAATAATTGGTCATGTGACAAGGGCTGGGAAAATTGGCAGAACAGGCAGCCAAGTGACGGTGCTCCCCCTTGTTGCCCCGCCCCTGCTTTCACCACTGCATAGGTATATATTATGTTTATGCAGGTGTGTTTCTGTGTCAACCCGTTCTCACTCCGAACTCGTAAAATACCGACGTTTGGACAGTGACTGTCAGGGTCTGAAGCGACGAAAGAGGCCCCCTTCAGCGTGTTTGTATAACAGAGCAGCAGCTACCTAGGGTTTAGCGAGTAGTGGAGGTTGGTTAGGGTAGTGGATGGGTCAAACACAGGACTTTCACCCTGGAGACCAGGGTTCGTGTCACGTTTCCTAAAGTCGCTTTCTTCCCATTATTGCCACGTGTCACGGAAGCTTAAACCCACCCACAACCTTTTCCTAAACCCAACCGTCCCGTTATTCCCGCGTGTCACAGAAATGTAAGCCCACCCATGACCTTTTCCTTAACATAACTGCGTCAAAAGGGACGCCAATAGTCCCGACCAAGCGTTATATGACGCTAAAGGAGACTTTTAGCGTCAATAAGAACGACGAAGGCACCTGACCAAGTTTCCGTATTTTACGAGATGGGATTGTCTGTGTCAACAGAACCCCCCCTCTTCCACACACACACACACACACACACACACACACACACACACACACACACACACACACACACACACACACACACACACACCTGCTGGATGTCCCAGTGGCTGAACTCTGCAGGCATCTGAACCCTCTCTGTGTGTTTGTCCACAGTGAGGTTGAGGTGAGAGCGGCGCTGCTCCACCGCTACATGGTGCCAATGCTGATCATCTAACAGGCTGCCGAGGGAAGCCAGGAGCCGGGGTTCAGAGGATGAAGTCCTACCTGGAAGAGAGGAAGAGGAGGAGGAGGAGGAGAACGGGGTAGATAGGATTTAAGACAAGGAATGTTAGGGTTATCAAAAATCAAGCCGCATTTACTTCCACTCTCCTTCCTCACCTCTGTGCCTTTCAAAAATAAATAATTTTTTTACCTGAATGATGATAAAGGAGGAGTAGCAACACAAAAGAGCAGGTGGGGAGGAAAAGGGAGGTGACAAAGACGAGATGGCAAAAAAGGAAAGGGAGGATGAGGATTGGACAAAGGAGGGACGTGAGAGGGTTGAGCTGGTGAAGGTGGGAGTGAAAGAGTGAGTAGTAAGAAAGACAGGGGAGGGAAAATAATTGAGAAGAGGGCATACAGGAGGATAAGAAGAAGGAGACGAGGAGGAGGAAGATCGGGAGATAGCCAGGTGACAGGAAGTAAGAGGAAGGGAAGGAAAGAGTGAAGAGGAAGGGGCAGAAACAGGGAGGATGAAGAGGTGGATATGGTGAGGAGGAGGAGGGAAGGCGTCAAACAAAAGGAAGAAGATAAGAGGAGCGAAGACACAGATGTCAACGGATGAAAAGAAAAGGAAGGGGAGGTTGGGAGAGGATAAGGCAGACAGACACAAAGAGATTGTTTTTTAAGACTAATCACAAAGTAAATAGAAAATACAGACACAGACTCTCAGTCTTTTAATCAACACATCACCACTGTTTCATTTGCAAAGTCTGAACTTAACATTACGAAAGAAGAACCGTATGCATTAAAGATAAAATCAAACTTCATTCGTTTTCCTGGAGTTGTGAGTGTGTTTTTTCAATGTTATGAAGTCTGCTATTCTGGTAAAAGTAAATGGACTGTATTTAAATAGCACTTTTCTAGTCTTAACGACTACTCAAAGCACTTTTACATATTACAGGCACCATTCACCATTCACACACACATTCACACACTGGTGGCCGAGGCTGTCGTACAAGGTGCCACCTGCTCATCAGATTCACACACATTCTAACTCCGATGGTGCAGCATCGGGAGCAATTCCGGGTTCAGTGGCTGCATCTCATAACCCTCTTTTGATAGCTCCTTGGCTGAACCGGAAGTTGCTCTGTCCCTCCTCGGTGAAAGCCGCCTTAAAGCTCTTATTTCTGTCCCGAGGACCGAGTAATGAGCACCAAGGAGAGATCATCGAGGAGTTATAGGCGCGGAAACACGAAAGCAGCCCTCCTGGAAGCCGTGCAGCTGAAGGAGTTACTAACTCTGCCCAAACAGCTGACGAAAAAGAAAGGACGTCTCATCCCTCTCACGCACATTTGCTTGTTTCCTCTCTCCCATGATTTCATGAGGTGCTTCTCATGTCCCTTAAGTTGCCTCCTCGACTCCTCTGCTTGCCTCCTTTCCTCGCGTCTTAGCCCCTCCCACGAGGAGGCACGGGAGAGACGTGAGGAAATCATGGGAGGAGAGAGACAACGAGCAAATGTGTTTTAGAGGGATGAGACGTCCTGTCCTCTGAAGCGTCACATTAATTCGCCAGCTGTTTGGGTGGAGTTAGCAACTCCTTCAGCACGGCTTCCAGGAAAGCTACTCTCTGTATCCTCGCCTATAGCTCCTCGATGATCCCTCCTCGATTCTCGCTCCTCAGTCCTCGGGACAGAAATAAGAATTTTGAGAGGGCTTTCACCGAGGAGGGACAGAACAACTTCCGGTTCAGCCGAGGACTGAGGAGTCAAGGAGCTATCAAATGACGGCCATGAGATGCAGTGGGAGGGACTAAGACGCAAGGAAAGGAGGCAAGTGGAGGACTCAAGAGATGCAACCTGTGGCTTGCCCAAGGACACAACATGGGACTGCAGGGCCAGGGATCAAACCCCCAACCTTCTAATTGATAGGTGACTGCTCTACCACCTGAGCCACACCCACGCAGTGTGTTATTCTGGTTATTTAATTTGCAGCTTTGCTTCTACTAAATATAACTGATCTATTTTATTTTCATGTATGTTGTTTTCTCCTTTCCTATCTTTAGTGATGTGATGTGACAGTCTGGTGTTTGTCCTCTCATTATCTGACCTGCAGGTCTGCTTCTTTCTAACAACCTGTCCTGGTGTCATGGGAGAGCACACCTGATGACAGCCACAACACACCAGCCTCCATGCTGTGTCTAAATATTTCACTGTTCTCAGTTTCCCACAGAGGGGAGCACGCCGAGGTTGGCCTCTCTCATCTCATTAGGGACTGCCGGGTATCTGCATACTGTGCCAAATGTGTGATAATGCTTAAAAACTGGAGAGGAACCATAGTTCATAGTAAGATATCATCAATGATTGATGAGCACCAGCGAGTCAAAATAAGTGGATTCTGCCCACCAAAAGTACTGGAAGAGAAACTTTGAAGCTGAATAGGCTACAGTCAGACATTAAAAATGTATTAGCTATTCTTTAGGGAGAGACAAATCCAACTTCAAAGAGAAAAACAGAGACAGTTTGGAAGATGATGGACAAATGTATTTGAGATATTTCAGCCTATTTTGTAAGCAGGCTTATTTGTCTGCAGCTTGGATAAAAAAAGATACTTCATCGAAAAAGAGAGAAAGTTAGGATGTAGACCATAAATAACAGGGGAAGTCTGTCCCGTCAACACATTTAATATTTGATTACAGTCTGAACGAGTGGAGAGAGAGACAGAGAGATCAATATGAGAGGAACAACGGCAAGACTTCAACAGAAATCAGATGTTGGAGGTGGAGAAGAGAGGGAGAGGACCTTAGGATTGAGGGTTTCATTGAATGGAGGATTTGATTACTGGCTAAATGACTGGAAAGAGCAAGCACAAAGCAATATGAGAGTTAAGAGTGGAAACACATACAAAATCACTGATTATTTGATTAATTTCATTGATTAATATGAACAAGAAATCATTCCTACCACAACATTTTAACACTTCATCACTGAGTGTTAGATAAGACTCGTAAACATCACAATACTGCACTAAGTGCAACTTGCACAAACTACTTGCTTTAAATACTATTTAAAGTAATGAATGACTCACAATGCCCGGCTGTATCTCACAGTGAGCTTTTTGTTGCTACATACAGTCCTGGTCCAATAAGGAAACCATTGAAAGTATAGGGACAAAGACGTGACTTGCTGCCTCTCGTAATCCCCTGGACTTAAGAGGAACTGATTACTGTAAACTAGGTGTTATAGATACAAAATTAAGCATGATTTTGCAGCTGCGTAGCTTATTTCTCACCTCGAATACAGGATATTCAAGAACTGGGTCTCAATAACCTAGAAATTTGACATTTTGCAAACAGTGGCCGGTTTTTTTCTGAATATTGGAATCAAAGACAGAGCAGCAGAATAAGATGTGCATTTGGGCTTTTGAAAATGACATCTGTCTGAAGCAAATCCATCCCATGCCTTGCTAGACAGCAATGAGAGAAGAGAAGGAAGTGTCCATGTACGCTGTCAGGTCGATTTTCCAAAACTAGCTTTAATTTTTTATTAATGAACTTTAATTGAATGTGTTGAACTATGTGCCCATGAGCAAGACAGTAAACTGTTAGTAGAGCTGCACCGTGGTCAGCATACACAGCCAATGGTTGTGTTGGTTTGGTTGTATAGGCAGGTGGCAGACAATCAGAATCACAATCAGAAAAGGATTTATTGCAAAGTAAGTAATGCAAGAGATTTAGCCTTGGTGGTTGGTGCACACACAAACATAAACATACTAAACATTATTTATGAAATAAACAGTAAATGCAGAACATTAAGGAAATAGATTGCACCTGGGAAACTACTGCAGTGAATGATGGGCAGCACCAGTTTGTGTTCACTGGTGCTTAAAGCTGCACTATGAGTTCCTGCATGGTCTCTTCTGTTGACGTTCCAAGTAAATTCAAAACAAAACAGAGCAAGCTCTCCCCTCCCCCCATGTTTCCGTAACTGTCATGACTAACTGACTAACTGTCACTAACCCCCACCTCCTCCCCCAACCATCTTGTTGGTGATTGGCTGGAGTGTTTTGTTGTATTTTGGTATCTATCTTGTGGCTCTAGTGTTTGTTTGACGTTTACGACCCCTGTGTCGTCTCCCGAGACCGGGCTTTTTCACGGTGTGTTCAGGGGGCAGGCAGCTAGCAGATCAAGGAGAGATGCCTACGATTTGAGACAAAAATGAAATCACGCTGAAACCATGCAGGAACTCATGGTGCACCTTTAAATCACAAGAAGGATAGAGACGGACAAGTCTGTTCAATTCTGCTGAAGAACGCAAAAGAAAATGAAGCTTTTACTTTTACTTGAGTAAATCTTTATTCAGGTAATTTCACTTGTACTTAAGTAAAAGTTCATTCAAGTTCATTCAATAGTGCTTTTACTTAAGTAGAATTTGTTTATACTCTTCCCACCTCTGGCAATGTGCAAAAAGTTTAGGATATATACGTAGAATGTGCAATGGGCAGATACATAGTCCAGGATTTGGGTTAATCCAAAGTGTAGTGTCTAGGGATGGGGGGGAAGGTTAAGAGCCAATGTCAGAAGGGAGTCTAGGGCCTTGTTAATAAAAAAGTTTGGGATTGAGTCTAAAAACTACATCGTCTTTACTTCATCATTCTGCACGTCTTCAAGGCAGAATCACCTCATTGCATCTTGTCTGCTGTTATATTACTGCCGCATAAAATCTGATTATGGAGAGAGACACTGACAGCTCTTATCAGAAAACAGGCTGGTATAATCATTTCAGCTATTGACTCTCATAAAGCACCATGCCTGTCACATATTCAGCCCAAATCAGAAGCTCTGTAACGATCCACAGCTTTGGGGCACAGAGTAAGACGTTTGTTTGGAGGATTTTTGACGCCTCAGAAGTTTTCCTATTTTGAAGCAAATAGTAAGAAAGGTGAAGTGAGGCAGTTTGTGAGATACCATCATCCACATTTAAGCCAAACTGTAGACACAAGATAACAAAATGAGGACAGTCCAATTCGCAGCAGTTGCAGTATCTTCCTCTGTGTCAAACATAGAAAAAATGATCATGAAGAATCATTATTTAGTTGCAGCACATTCTCAATCCCATCAAAAAGCGATGCATGGTCAGGTGCCTTTGGCGTTTGTTACTGATGCAAAAAGTCTCCTTTAGCATCTACCCACTATGTGACGCTCTCAGGACTCGCGTCTAGCCCTTTAGCGTCATATTTAGACACGCTTAGTCGGGACTCTTGGCGTCACTGTTGGTCGGGACGTTTGTTTAACTGACATGAGGCACAAGAACGGGACAGTTAGATTTAGGAAAAGATGGTGGGTGGGGTTACAAAATGTATGTTTCAGTGACGCAGAACAAGAACGGGACACAAACCCCGCTCTCTTGGGTGAAAGTCCTGTGATGTTTGACCCATCCACCACCACCTCAACCAACATCCCTACGTGGATTTTCGGTCTTTCATACTGCTCGCTACCGTTGTCCCTCTTAATACTACATCATCCAACAGCGCTGCAGAGTTGTTGCTCTGCCCGGTGCCTTCCATACAGACCTAAAGGGTGATTTTTGCATCGTATCTGAAGCTGACAGCCACTGACCAAGCGTCAGTATATGACAAGTTGGGAACGGGTTGGTACTTCACAAAAGTAACTGAAAGTAGAGATATTGACTTAGATTATGTAAAACTAGCATTACACTATTCAATACAAGTGTTAATTCCACTATACTGCACCTACCTGCCCACTATAAAGCCAGAGAAGTCGCATCCTGCATCAGCCAAATAGTGACAGCAGCCAAATATCTGGTTTCTCTGAGTTTAAACCCAGCATTTTTTAATCAGCATTTTCAATTGGCAGTTAAGAATTGTACTTTTATCGTATTTATTGGGGTGCAGGATTTCCTAATGCAGAGTCCACTGATTATTACCCTGCAGTGGAGCAAAGTAAGTGACTGTAACTTATGAGGGAACAATTGTTTCACCATGTGGAACTAAGTAGTCAGCAAACATACGGTAGTTTTCTTAAAGCACTGAAGCTTTCCATGCAGGCAATTGTGTTCAAAATGGGTGATTTCAGTAATGAAGAACACCAATTACGATCTGCGTGGAAGTGCCTTAGTTGCCTTCTGATATATTCACCAAATCTATCTGCTGACTTGTCACTGAAATGAGTCTTGGAATGTCTTTGAGATTATGATTCAAGCATCAATACAAAGCTTTAGCTGCAATACATTATCATCGTTTGCCTACGAGCTCCAGTATCAAGTGTAATATCACTACTTGATGTTCTGAAATATGTTAAACAAAAGCACTCTAAAAGGTACGCTGTACAAATGAAAAAAAAGAAAGAGAGCAAAACTGAGAAAAATCATAACTCCTAAAAGCTAAACAAAATATAATAAAAAAAATATTCCCCATGCAGGACAAAGAAAACACTTCCCTAAGGAGAGTGGGAGCGGTTGTAGTGCTATATCTGAAGGCAGCTTTATCTACTGTCGGTTTTTCTAAATATTACTGTTTCCTAGGTCAGAGTGGCTGCTACTCAGTGTTGCCTCATAAAGTGAAGTGCATCTGCCCTGGGGGGGGTTCAGACCTGGAGGTGTGTTAGTGTTAACAGAGCAGAGCGGACCATGATGAACCCAAGGTCAACACACACACACACACAACAGATGACCTAATTCACACAATATGTAACCTAAGCACACGTATGTAGAGAGAGGGAGACAGAGATAGGAGATGGAAGGTGAAATAAAGCGGAAAATATGAGACAGAAAGTCGAATGACACTGAACTGAAAAAGGCTTAGGGATACTTTTGAAAGAAAAAAACACAAGAGGAAAAACACTTTCAAAAGACAGAGATACATAACAATGAAGGACGGAAGAGGAAAACAGAAAAGATGGCCGATGGGGAGTATCAAAGGGGTGTGTGTGTGTGTGTGTGTGTGTGTGTGTGTGTGTGTGTGTGTGTGTTCGTGTGTGTGTGTGCGTGTGTGTGTTTCAGAGACAGAGGGAGCTGAAAAAGGTAAATGGTCTCTTCCGATGTGGAGAAAATATAGCAATGGGAGATCTGTGGAGACACACCAAGACAAACAACAGTAATGACAACAGAAGAGGAGAGGAGGAGGAAAACAGAGGCAAATAGTCATGTAACAGATATATAAGAAATATATAAATATAAGAAGAACAGAGGAAGAGGAGAAGAAGTAGAAGAGAGGCTGTCTGTTGTTTTTCAGTGTTGGTCTGAGTTCCTCTCACTCTCTCTGTTATCATTTGCAGCTGCAGTCTCTCTTTATTAGGATGCAGTCTTAATTTAACATGACTTAAGGTCCTATCTTGCACCCGGTGCAGCGCGGCGCAAGGCCCGACGCAAGTGTCTTTGCTAGTTTAAGACCAACGCAGTTGTCAGTTCCCCGTCCATCGCCCATCGTTCCAACTAGCCTACTGCTCCCAATAAGTGACAAAATAACGCCAACGTTTTCCTGTTTACATGTTGTGATTTGTATAGTCACAGGGTGTACAAATAACAAGGTCACTATGCTTTTATTATCTAGTAACTGTTGACTCTATTACTCCAACTCTCTGCTCCTCACCACAGGGCTTCAGGTGCTGCTAGCAAATCACTCCGCCCAAGTAGCAGAAGTAGCAGTGCTTCACCTTTCTGAGAATATAGTTCCCAGTTTGTTTACGGTTAGAAGACGGCTGTGTCTCATGTGACCTTGTTATTTGTACACCCTGTACAACATGTAAACATGTTGGCGTTATTTTGTCACCTATTGGGAGCAGTAGGCTAGTTGGAACCGGTTACCTTCAGGATCTGTGCTAAGCTTAGCTAGCGGTGGGGGCGTCAGACAGAGTTACGACACGCACAGAGATGAGAAGGGTATGTATGGACTTGTATAACTCTGGGGGTTACTGTGAATTCCCAAAAAGTCGGCGTGTTCCTTTAAAGTGGAACTGTCGTTCTAAAAGATGACAGAATGTGTTTGAAGGGGAACAGTCTCCACTTAAATCACAGGTGAGTTAGTGAAGTATTTTCTGGACGTCCAAGGTGATCCACTTGTTACGGTGAAAAAGACGTTCCTAAGATGTCTGGGTCTTATTGTAAAGTTAATTCTTTACTTTCACTTTCTTTAAAAGACTTTCTTTAAGAATGTGTCATCGTCTTTTTCTTCAGTTGAAGTCTTTCTACAAGTTTACATGCTGTGAGAGGAGACGGAGGGGAAAGAGACGGGACAGAAGAGAATTTGGAGTCAGATGGATGAAAGGTAGGATAGACATATGAGAGAGGAATGGATGGAGGAAGTTACAGGTGCTGGGATGATGAGCATTTGAAATATATATCTAAGCGGGGGACAGAAGGAGAGATAAAGAGAAAGCAGGGGATAGGAAAACACTTTTGGCTAGGAGAAATGGAGAGGGGGTGCCCTGCCAAGTGCGTTTGGAGCGTGCCAAACACACTTTTAGGGCTGCAGGTATCGTTATCGTATGGTACAGCAATATGACTCCTTATCCTCCAAAATATTAAGCTGTAGGCTACATAAAGCTGATGACTTGTGAAATCAAGACATGTTTTACTACAGCTGGGTATTGTATAAAAAAAATTCAATACCGGTACCGATACCAATACCGTGTCTTTGATACCGGTTCCTAAACAATACTTTTTCGATACCAATTTTATAAAACAAAAAGAAATGACAACATTTCAGCACAAATCTTGCGCAAAACGTGTAACGTTAGACAGCCAATCACAGACATTATTACATCTTGGTAGAAGCATGCTGCATGCTGATTGGCTCACTGACGCTGATGAGATTTACTTCTTGGTGTTGAAATTGTGTTTTGAATGACGAGGCTTTTTTTTTGTTGATGCTCGATACTTTAGAGGCAATTTGGTCGGTGCCTAAAAAGTATTGAATTCGGTACCCAGCCCTACACTCTTTTCGTAATTTCGTGGCTAGGCTTCCTTGGCGCACGTGTGGCACACTTGGTGGAATCAGAAAGAAGGAATAGGTGGGTGCATTAGAGGCTATTGCAATCATGGCTTATTACATTCACCACTGTCGCCCCCTTGATGAGCTCTCCCCGTCATGACAGTTTGGGTGAGAAAGATGGAGCGTCCACTGGGTGAAAGACTGGCAGGAACAGGCTGTCCTGAGGGAGCTACTGTATAAGCGGAGCGAGAAGTTTTAAGTGATTCACAATTATTCTTGGAGCTGTGTGACCTGTTTTCAACACCTTGGGGGAATCTGAGGTCATTTATGAAAATGAAATGAATTATGAAAATGTCACCAGCAGATCTGCCGCACATATTTGGCTTGACAGTGACATCATCACTCTGTGCGTATTTGGCTTGACAGTGACATCATCACTCTGTGCGTATTTGGCTTGACAGTGACATCATCATAGACAGTATATATAATGGACCAACACATCCCGTTGCTCTGGACGAAGACCAGTGAAGGACATTAGAAGCTCTTTCCCGGTGATGGCTGAGCGTTACTGAGCAGCCTCCAACTGAGCTTGAAGATGTAAATGTGACGTGAGCAACCTGTCTGAAAGTTGGAAGTCTTCTGGTAGCTGTGCCAAGAGAAATCTCAATCATTCCCAATCTTGTAGAGACGGAGAGCGTAGGTATATGTAAGGAGATAACATAGACACAGGCTAATTATTGATCACTAAAAGGCTAAACAGCTAATGGAAGTCCAAACTGCCTGAGAGCTTCTCCTGTACTATACGGTAATTCCTCTACTATGAGACAGTAAGTTGCGTGGTTATGACATTTTTATAAAAACGTCTGCTACGGAGCCATAACGTGAGATACAAGGTAATGGAGCCTTTTATACATTGTTGTGTTTCTTTAGAAATAAACAACGGACAAATAGAGTCTTTAAACGCTTCAGATGTAAAGGTATTCTCTGTCAAAGTGACGTCAAAATGAATGGCAGTCAATGGGAATGCTAACGTCGGGTAATCGTTTGGTAGCATCAAAATGGCGCCATTGGAGGTTCCAGCTCTGAAGCGAAGCTTACCCCCTTGCATCATCACTCCAGAGATGCAGAGGGAACACCTGCTGCCTTCAGATGGCACCAGTGCAAAGTAAAGGCCTTACAGTAATAATGGCAGCAGACAATGTGAGTAGGGATAGACCGATTATCGGCCCTGGCTGATTATAAGGCCGTTTTTTGGCAGTTTGCAGATTATCTGTATCAGCGTTTTATTTACCTGATAACTGATAAAGTTAATGAATTAAAAAGTGTTCTACTTTAGCTCGGCTACAGCTCTGTCGGTCCCTCTGCTTCACTTTCACTCACCACTGAGTCTGACTTCATCTCCCCCCCACAATTATGGATTATGTTGAAAATTTCTCATTTATTAAATAATTGCTTAAAGAATTTAAAAAAAGTTTTGTGTTCAGAATCAGAATCAGAATGAGAAATACTTTAATAATCCCAGGGGGAAATTATTTTTGTTACCACTCCAGGTATACAAACAACATATACAAACAACATATATTATCCAGACTTTTAACATATATAATAAAAAGAAATATACAGTAATAATATATAAAATATGAAATGTACAATGTTAAGATGATTATAGTGCCATAAAAAAGAGAAGTGATTGTCTATGTTTGAGATGAGATGATTACAGAGAGGGGCTGTGTGACTCTCTGAGGGAGGCGTTGTAACGTTTAATGACCACAGGCAGGAAAGATTTCCTGTGGCGCTCTGTGGTGCATCTGGGTAAGAGGAGTCTTCTGCTGAAGGTGCTCCTCTGCTGGGCCAGTGTGTCGTAGAGAGGGTGTGAGACATTATCCAAGATGGACTGAAGCCTGGAGAGCATCCTCCTCTCAGCCACGGTCGTCAGTGTGTCCAGCTCCTCCCCCACGACATCACCAGCCCTCCTGATCAGTTTGTTCAGTCTGTTGGTGTCTGCGACCTTCATCCCACTTCCCTAGCATGTGACAGCGAAGAAGATAGCACTGGCCACAACAGACTGATAGAACATCCTCAGCATCGTCCGGCAGATGTTAAAGGACCTCAGCCTCCTGAGGAAAAAGAGTCGAATTTGGCCCTTTTTGTAGACAGCCTCGGCGTGTCTAGTCAAGTCCAGCTTATTGTTTAAGTACACCCCCAGGTACTTGTACTCCTCAACAGTGTCCACAGGGACCCCCTGGATGGAAACAGGGGTCCCCGATGATTTCGCCCTCCTCAGATCCACTACGACCTCCTTCGTTTTTGTCACATTGAGCTGCAGGTGGTTCAGCTCACTCCAAGTGGCAAAGTTGCCCACAACAGTCCTGTATTCATTCTCATCACCCTTTTCTATGCAGCCAACTATTGCTGAGTCATCAGAAAACTTCTGAAGGTGGCAGGACTCCGAGGTGAAGAGGGTGAAGAGGAAGGGAGAGAGGACAGTCCCCTGTGGAGCCCCAGTGTTGCTGACCACCCTGTCAGACACACAGTTCTTTAGGCGTACGTACTGTGGCCTGCCCGTCAGGTAATCAACAATCCAGGACACGATGGGGGCCTCCACCTGCATCGCAGTCATCTTCTCACCCAGTAGAGCTGGACGGATGGTGTTGAAAGCACTGGAGAAGTCAAAGAACATGACTCTCACAGTGCTCGCTGGCTTGTCCAGATGAGTGCAGACTCTGTTCAGCAGACAGATGATGCTGTCCTCAACTCCCAGGCTAGGCTGATAGGCGAACTGTAGTGGATCAGTGAAGGGCCTGACCATAGGCCTTAGCTGCTCCAGGATGAGCCTCTCGAAGGTCTTCATGATGTGGGGTGTCAGAGCCACCGGTGTAGTCCTGAGGGCCGCTGGGACGCGGCGTCTTTGGCACAGGAACGAGGCAGGACGTCTTCCACAGCACGGGGACCCTCTGTAGGTGCAGGCTCAGGCTGAAGACTAGACTTAGTACTCCACGCAGCTGGGGGGCACAGGCTTTAAGCACCCTGGGAAATACACCGTCTGGGCCAGCAGCTTTGCCGGGGTAGAGTCTAGTCAGCTGTCTCTTCACCAGGTCAGGCGTGAAGGACACTGTAGAGGTGACTGTGGGGGAGGGGTGAGGTCCTCAGGTTGTAGAGGACATGGTGTAGAGCAGGGGGGAGGGGTGGATAGGAGGGTGTGAGTTGAGGTGGTGAGGTGCAGACAAAGGGCCTGTAAGGAGGAGGAGTAGGAGGAGGTAAAGTGGCAGTTTTTGTTGGGCAGCCAGCAGCAGAGACTTGTGGGGGATGGGCCGCAGTATGAAACCTATTGAAAAATAGGTTCAGATCATTGCCCGGTCCACACGGCCCTCCAACCTCATGCCACCAGTCTTCTGGAACCCAGTGATGGTTCTCATGCCGCTCCACACATCCCTCATGTTGTTGTGCTGGAGTTTACTCTCCAGCTTTCTCCTATAACTGTCTTTAGCCTCCCTGATTTTGAGTTTGAGTACCCCCTGCACTCTCCTCACCTCATCACAGTTGCCATCTCTGAACGCCCTCTTCTTTTCATTCAGGAAAGCCTTCATGTCCTTGGTGATCCAGGGTTTATTATTGGCGTAGCAGGTTACAGTCCGAGCAGGGACATTGCAGTCCACACAGAAATGAATGCTCACTCTGTGAGCCCATCAATGTCCTCCCCGTGGGGCTCACAGAGTGCAGGCCAGTCCGTCACTTCAAAGCAGCCCTGCAGTGCCTCATAAGCCTCTTCCGACCACTTCCTCACTGTTCTTGTGGTTGTAGGCTTCCTCTTCACCAGAGGCACATAGCAGGGTTTGAGGTGAACCAGGTTGTGATCTGACCTGCCAAGAGGGGGGAGAGACGAGGAGGTGTATGCTTCCTTAATGTTAGCATACATCAGGTCCAGGGTCCTCTCTTCTCTGGTAGGATAGCTCACATATTGTGTGAACGTCGGCAGAACTCTATCCATGGTGACGTGGTTAAAGTCTCCCGACATGATGATGAGGGCACTGGGGTGTTGAGTCTGTAGTTTGGAAATGGTGGTGTGAATGATGCAGGCAGATGTTGGGTTTGCAAAGGGAGGGATGTACACGACAACAATGATGACATGTGGGATTTCTCTAGGCAGACGGTATGGACGGAGTCCAACGGCCAGCAGTTCAACATCCGGGCTACAGAGCTGTTCTTTAATCGTGATATGACCGGGATAACACCATCTGCTGTTTACTAGAACGACAAGCCCCCCCGCCTTTCCGCTTACCGCTCTCGGTACAATCCTGGTCCGCCCGGACAGTGTGGAAGCCATCCACGGAGACGTTCTGGTCCGTAATGTCCCTGTGCAGCCATGTCTCCGTGAAACACATCAGACTGCACTCACGGTACTCCGGGTGGCTCCGCGATAGCGTCGTTAGCTCGTCCATTTTGTTGCTAAGGGACCGTACATTTCCCATAGCAACAGAGGGGAGACAGGGCTTAAATCTTCTCCTCTCCATACGCCCGTCCCGTCTCGCCCCTCCTCTATTCCCCCGACGTTGCTTCCCTCCTCTGCGTCCCCGGTGTGTTTTTCTCCAGAGTTCGGGTGGTATATTAGCTGGTCTGGCCACAATGCCGGCCGGCATTAGCGCGATCAGCTGTACTCCGGAGTAAAACAAAGGCAGCATGTCCCGGTGAAAGCGGCATTGATCAAAACAACACAATAAAAAAAGCACCAAAACTCTCCAAAGCAACCTCGTAAGAGAGGGCAGGACTTCACAGAGGTAAAGTGATAAAACAAGAACGAACAAAAGAGAATTGAAGTCAAAAAAGTTAAAAAAGCGAACTCAAAAGCTGGAGCAGGTAACAGGCAGCATGCAGCTATCGCGCATGCGCACTACAAGTCTGAGTATTGGAGTATGTAACCAAAAAAATCTTAATTTGGACTTAAAGATTTGGTTCCAAAAATCTGTTTCATTAACTAATAACAATCGGATCGGCCTTGAAAAACCAGTACCGGTTGATCCCTAGTAGGTGAGCGTTGATATTTACTCTAAAAAGAACCCTTCCCCTGGCCTGCAAGCTGTTATAGCAAAAACTACCCAAAAACAGCACAAAAACTCCATTAGAGCAGAACATAATAATATGGTGATTCTGGTCTAAAATCAATGTTATTTCCTTATTGCTTAATCCGGTTGCAATATATTATGATTAGGTCATTAATATAAGCCGCTTCAGAGACAAACGTGGTCACTTTGTAACACACGTTATAATGCTCGCCTAGCTGCTAGCAGTGGCACGCCCTCATACTCTGCTTCTGACTGGCTAGTAGTCCTTACCTAGGTACTGTCAGGGACACGCCCTCATACTCTGCTTCTGACTGGCTAGTAGTCCTTACCTAGCTACTGCGCATGTGCGACTCCCAACAAAGATGGTACAGAAGTGTGATGTCTCACTCTGTAGCTAAAACAGAGAGCTCAACACACAGGGTGAAAAGAGGAGCTGCAGCAATGTGCAGTACAACAAAAATATGGTGTTTTTGGAAAATTAAGCCATGTAAACCTTTTCTGATATAACCTCTAAATACAATTATGAACTTGAAAATTAGCATAATATGAACACTTTAACCATTTTGCATCATCTGGTGGACGTTTTGGCGGCGACGGGAGCGAGGAGCTCTGTGCACTGGCGGCGTGGAAGGAGGTGGACGCCGTTTATCTGCATGTACAACTAGCTGTAAAAATCTACTTTCCAATTATTCACTTTTACTGCATTCGAGACATAATCTTTCAAGAGAAAATCATGATGCATCCGAGAATCATTTTTTCGCCTCTAACCCCTAATGGATGCATAGAGAAAATATTTCAGCAGCCAGATGGGGTTCCTAATGAGATGTGAGCCATATGGTGATGATTCAGCATGGCAGTCTGACAAGCTCTGGTTTAACCCCGGTTACACACACACACACACACACACACACACACACACACACACACACACACACACACACACACACACACACACACACACACACACACACACACACACACAGACAGACACACACCTCCCTCTGGACTGACTGTAAGTCGTGCATCAAGTGTGGCAGAGTCCAGCCCTAACACATGCTACAGTGAACGGAGACCATCCATTATGGCTGCAACTACAGAGAAATGTTAAACTTCAACATTCCGCACATTGATAGCTGTGTTGTAATTCTGATTGAACATTAGGCTCTAAATTACATTCAGACAGAGAGCAGCAGAGAGGGGAGCCAAGATTTAAACCAATCAGGCCGTAGCGTGCGCGTCGTCCATCTTACCCAACCACAACTATCTAAAGTTAGCTCAGAGGGGTTTATATTGCCCTCCAACATATATACAGATGTTCTACAGAGAACAAAATGTCTCTTTGCTGATCAAACTGTTTCAGCTGAAGCTTTTTTTACTGGAAATCACAAACAAGTAGTGGTTATTAAATACCTGCAGGGTGATTCAGATGGAAATGGTATGTTCCCCTGTCAGAGGGTATGTGTTGTGTTATGTGTGTTTTTGGTGTATTTCTTACATTGTGAGACATTATTATTGAACATTTTAGCTATTCCCTCAAAAGACAAAACATCTGAAACATGTACAGTATCTTTTACTTATCTATTTTGTTTTACAGTCTTCATATAACTAAGACTAGTGTGAAGCATAGTGGGAACGTCTTTAAAGTCTTCAACAGGCGCTAATTGTTAAATTTGTAATTTTAAGCATTACAAATGTTTTCTCAGATTTTTGTGTTATACCCCACTTAGTCTCGCATCGCCAGACCTTCCTCCACAACGCTGCGGAGGAAGGTCTGGCGAGTCCACACAGCATTCCGGGATGGGAGAAAAACATGCTCTGGTTATTTTATTTCTTTAAACCAATCACAATCATCATGGGCGGTGCCAAGCTCCGGACGGAGCCACTGTGTCGCTGCAAAATAGTCTCAGGAAGGAACTTGTTTTGGTGGAACGTGTACGTTCAAAAGTAGTTTTAGTCGTGCAACAGAAACCTCAGATTAGACAGATAGTCTAGCTAGCTGTCTGGATTTACCCTGCAGAGATCTGAGGAGCAGTTAACCATAGTCCTCACAAATCCACCGGAGTTTAGAACGCCAACACAGAGACAGAGGATGGTGACGGACATCCGGCGGCACCGGAACAATCCAGTTAATGAAAGGTCATTGTTATAGACTATCCTCCGTGTGACAGGATGTCAGTGCCCTGAAGTATTTGTGGACAGTGGATATGAGTATGTATCTGGTGTGTTGTACCTTGTCTGAGCAGCAGCAGTAGCTTCCCTCTCTCTAACTCCAGACTGAGGCCGAGTCCTCCCTCTCCATCTGCGTGCAGCAGTGTCCCAGAATTCCTCAGGGTTTTAAACTTCAGAGAGACGGCCTCTCCGGACGCGCGCCTCGGCCCGGGACTCAACCTGTACACCAGACCGCTGCTGCCACCGTCCAGACTCACCACGTCAGAGGCTGGAAGACGAAACAGACACAGAGGAGTCACGTACTTACCGTTACATTCAAGCCATCGTCAAATGAGTTGCTACAAAGCTAATTAAGACTATCAGCTCCACACAACTCTCTCAGGATTTCTCAGTGTGACTATGTTCAGAAGATTGTGGCGTCCGGTGACTTTCCCACGCAGAAACTCCAGTGAAGACAATGACCTCTTCTGAAGAGTCCATCATGTTTTTTTAATCCTCCTTGTCCACCTTGGCTACAAGCAACTACGTGGAGGAGGGGGGGGAGGCTTGTATCATGTGGATGAGACAACAGTTTTGTTGTCATTACTTAGACAGAAACTACGCACTACGCGCTTTAAGTCCACCATTGTGAGCTATAGAGTTGCTGTTAATTTCATTTCAGAATCTGCAAATATGATTGATGTTTTTGTCGTTAAAACACAAAATCACCAACAACTGGACAGACTTTCTCCCTGCTGTTGTGATATTGTGGAAGCAGCATGAGGGTCCGACAGAATTTTGTTCATCACTTCTCATCAGTAAATTTCACCTCCGGGTCTTGCTTGCTCGCTGAGGATTTGCAGGTGAGGTAAACTGTGTGTTTGCGTTGAGCGTGCAGGTTTTAAAGCACGTGTCAAACTCAAGGCCATTGGCCGAACCCGGCCAGCGTATAAATTCAGGTTCACAATAAAGTTTGCACCGTCTTGTTGTTCGCCATACCAAAAAGACGGGAAACTGTTTTCAAACTATTGTTACGCGACACTCTTAGCAGAATATGGCAGATTTGCCGACTTTGAGACACAGAAGCTCCCACATAACCAGAGAGTTTTCATATTCAGGCTGTGAAACTTGCTTGATTTACTAAACTCTATGATGGCTACTTTATGTCGACCGAAGTGCGACAAAAGTAAAACAAAATAAAAAGAAACGTTGCAAAAAACGTCAAATAAAAAAAAAGAAGTCACAAAAACGTTTGAGAAAGCCACAATAGTCATAAAAAAAGCAACAAAAATGACAAAAAAAAAATATTATGTCAATAAACTCTACATCTGGCCCTTGATGTGATTCTCTTTTCCAGTGTGGTCCTTAAAGAAAAATGCGGGAATTGTGGCTTCTGGGGCTCCAGCCCCGAATGTTTTCTCAAAAGATCCAAATTTTTTAGGGTTTTAAAATAACTTTGTTTCACGTTTCCCTCAGTCTCTCTGACTGGACCTGCAAATCAATGAAGCAAAAGTTCTACTTCTTGGGAAATATCGCCGTTTATCCAATGAAATAGCTTTTAAAATGCGTTTTATGTGATGTAACTTAAAAAAAAGTAACTTCAGGCAAATTTTGTTATTAGTCATCATAAAGTCTAGTATAGACCAAAGATTCGCGATGAGACAAAACCATTCTAGAACACAAGCACTAAGGAGACATATAATAATATAATGTATTTATCATATCATATCATGTATTTAATGTTAATATAAAACTATTGATTGTAGCTGCAAACTGTCAAACCCACAAGTGACTGAAGCTCAGTTTTCTAAGGGACCACAGTAGGGACGTAAAGGGAAATGTTTAAAGTTGGGAAGGAAAAAAAACGTCTGCATTAGCCTGAGAAATAGTGCAAAACAACACAACACATTCTCATGAACAGGTTCGTAGGATATTGTACGAAAAGTTATGCTCCGGGAGACCTCCGACTGGTCACATGATATCAGCTACACAGCTCCGTGCTACAGAGCAGCAGTTGCTAGCTTGGTGTCGCAGGCTACAGACCTAGGGTGACTGTCTGGTCACCCTAGGTCAGTCCCGATTCTGAGTTGCGTGTCCCGAGTCCCGACAAAAGCCTGTCGGGACGCCAAAATGTCCCGGTTTACACCAACCACTATGAAATTGTCCCGGTTGTCAGCGATTACATAGCCGACGTGGTCTTATTATAGCCCGATCATTAACTAAACCAATGTAGAAAGACTAATAAAGCGTCCAGCGTATGATTTTAACAATGTGTGTGTGTGTGTGTGTATGTCAGTCAATCATAGCGGTCTGCGTCTGCATAATCTGTGCAGCCAGCGTTACAATGTACATTTGTAAACATGTCCGCTGGAAAGTCAGCAGACGAGCGCTGGGTGGAAATGTTGGCGCATTTCAAAAGCAAGGAGATTCCGTTCAAAAATGTAGGTCTTCTTTGTCAGTTCGCCATGTGTCTACCGGGCACAAATGCTCCCGTTGAGCAGATCTTTTCACTTATGAACAACACATGGACTGACGAGAGGAACCGTATGACCATTCCCACCTGAAAGACGCTACTCGTCACACGGGCCAGTTTTGCTGACACCTGTGCGCAATTTCACAGTAGGCTTTCAGCCAACACATTGATTCTTGAGCAAATTCACTCCTCTAACAAATATCTGCTCTATCAAATGAGATTACATTTGTGTGAGTGTGTTGGTTAGAATAACACTGGTAACACTTTACAGTAAGGGTACATGAATTATCATGAATTCATGCATGAATTAGTTGATGTAGGCCTATGTATTATTATGCATTATGTAATTAATGATTTATGTATTACTGCATTCCTTAATATCCCATAAATCACCAGGAATTGACGTGCTCATAGTCTGTCATTCGTGACCTCATACATGAACAACACAACTAAAGCATTAGGTGCGTGGGCACATCATTATGAATTATGATTTATTAAGCATGATCATGATTATTTATTTTTCTGCAAAAATCATCACTGCGCAAATTCTGATTTGAACACAACTTGTGCATAATGATGTAGCCACCTTACCTGATGCTTTAGTTGATGTGTTGAGACATCAACAATGAGAGGCTATGAACTCATGTCAATTCCTGATGATTCATAAGATATAAAGGAATGAAGTAATGCACAAATCATGAATTAATTCATGCATGAATTCATAATTCATCTACCCTTACCGTAAAGTGTTACCATAACTTTACTTCAAGCTTGTGGCAGCAGTTCCAAATAATTTGTTTAGTGCCATGCAATGAAAAATACCTTTTCAAGTTCAGTGGGTGCATTTTCCAAAAGAATGCTTTAATTCTGACAAATAAAGTTGGTCCCACACAAAACTCACTCAATGTCTTTTCATATTATTTCTTAGATATGTGGGCTACATACCAAGAAAATTCATGAATATTAACTGAGATACCCCATTATGTTGTGTTATGTTTTATGTATGTGGGAAGTAGGCCTACGTGTGCTGTTGGCAAAATTGTGTCTAATCTGTGTGTGTCTATGTCTGACCTGGGCTGGCACATAAAAAGCGTGTACTAGGCTTAGAATTAGGTAGGAACTGCTAAAAACACGACAACCTCACCGTCCTCTCCACTCGACGGACAGACACACTTCCTCGGCTTAGAATTACGGTGAGAACCGCTAAAAATGACACTACCACAATCGCTAAACACACTGCAAACTCACGGTCCTCTCTTCCCGATTTACAGTCCCCCTCTCTTGGCTTAAAATAACTCCCCGTTACACGTAGTAAACAGCCATGGCCCGCTTGCCTGGTCCTCCGGTAACGTTAGCAGAGTTAGCATTGCGGCATTAGCCAGGACCGTTAGCCAGTCGGGATCACTTTACTGGCTGTGTCTCAATTGTTTTTGTGAGTAACCAACTCGGGTACTCTAGCTATATAATTCAATGTGAGTAACCAAATGTTGAAATGACATAAAATGCCCGTCCCTTGTAGCCGTGATAAATTAGCCTGAAGCTAATGCTTAGCTACCGTTTCAGGAGGAAATTAGCCAACTCAGCATCCTTTTGGGCTCTAAGCTGTCTCCATTTTTTCAAATACATCTCCAATATTTACCTGGGGTTTGTTACGTCTCTGGTCACGCAACTGTTGTTGTTTTTTTAGGTTGGGTAGAATCTATCTCCGTTGATCCTGTTTGTTTGTTAGCTGCTTTCATTTCTGTACTAACATTACTAACATATTTTCACAGGTATATCTTTCAACCCGGCCTGGCTGTCAAACTGGGCAGTTGCTAACAACACACAACACACAAAACCCAAAACACAGACAGAAATTCCGTCACGGAATGAAAATTTGAAAAGGAGAAAATACTGGCATTAGCATTGTTGTCATAAAAGATAGTATTTCAACTTAACATGTTTCCTTAATATCTGATGACGCATTGGGTTCATTTTTGGATTCATTACAGTAAATATATTACATATTGGACCTTTAAGTTTAGGCACCGAAAAGGACTAGTTAAGTTTAGGAAGAAGATCCTGGTTTTTATTAAAACACTTCCAAGGAACACACATTTCCTGAGTGATAGTCTTTCGTTTTCCCTGGTAAGTGAACTCCGCTCCCTGGCTTCAAAGTCCTGTGTGTTAACACCTGCCCATCCACTCCTACCACCTCCCTATGCGGCCAGCCACGGTCTTATGCAGCAGCACTCAATGTGGTGCACACAGCAAAAAAACAACAACTTGGAAATCATTCGAATCCCAGTACTCATCTTTAGCTTTTCGAACGTATGGTTTATGAGAACAGGCTGAACAACAATAAGACTTCTAGCTCAAATCCTTCAGAATAAAAACTTTATCTCTGTACATGTTTACTGACCAGAAAAGAACAATTTGGCACAAAAACTGCAAAACGTCTATATTAAAAAACTCTTCATGATCTTAACTTTGCCCTCATCAACATGTAATGTACTTTCTTGGTTTAACATTTTGTTTTTTTGATTGGGGGCGCATGTGCATGTATGACTGACAGCAGTGGTGTTATGTCTGTGCTGTTTGTTCAGTTTGTATCGCCGATGTTGCATTTTTATCCATTTTTATAGATTTGATTGATTAAGCGTGAAATGTCTGCCGAGACAAGTCATGAATTGTTTTGTTGCGTTGCCTCAATCACAGATTATTACCCACTATACAATTGTCCCACTGTGGTAAACTGTTTGCTGCTAACAGCTATATTTCAGCTCCCTTCACTATATTACATTTGTTTTTCCTCTGAGGATTCTGCTGTGCATGCGACATTAGTTCAGGAACGCCGAGCTAGGAAAACAACACGTCTCCTCTGCCAACCGTCACGCTGGCTGATAAACATATTACACTAATATATCTGCTGTCGCCTTAAATAACTTAGAATATTTCCAGACCACCACAGGGTATTTATCAAAATCCATCTTTTAAATGTTTCTCATAATCCATCTTCTTCCAGAGGGGACAGCAGAAAACAGCAGTTTTACAGTAAGGGACAAAAAAAACATCTTTCCACTTGGTGAAGGAATATCATGAATTAGTGCCAGTTCCAGTGTTATGTTACCTCAACATAGTCTGGACCTCTACATGTATCAAGCATTTAGAGCTTTCAGGTATTGGGTGTTGTGCACCTTTTAGGCCACATGAGTGCAGGGAACACTAACATGCGGGTATCGAGCAATATGACTCCTTATTATATATATAATATTAAGCTGTAGGCTACATAAAGCTGATGACATATGAAATCAAGACATGTTTTTACTACAGCTGGGTATCGTTCAAAAAAAAATTTAATACCGGTACCGATACCAATACTGTGACTTTGTTACCAGTTCCTAAACAATACTTTTTTCGATACCAATTTTATAAAACAAAAAGAAATTACAACATTACACATTACGGCACAAATCTTTTTATTTTTCAGCTCCTTCTACGTGAGCCGTCACTGTGTAACGTAGAGTTTTTCCAGCATGTCTCTACGACGTGTAACATTAGACAGCCAATCACAGACATTATTAGATCTTGGTAGAAGCATGCTGCATGCTGATTGGCTCACTGACGCTGATGAGATTTACTCCTTAGGTATTGAAATTGGGTATTGAATGACGAGGCATTTTTCGATACTTTAGAGGCATTTCGGGCGGTGCCAAAAAATGATTGAATTCGGTACCCAGCCCCAGTTTTCACTTAACTTACTGTGATAATTGTGTTGATGCTACGTGTCGTATGTTTTATTTTTTAAAGTAAATGAACGATAATCAATCAACGCGTATGTATGTTGTATCACGACAGTTGCAGAAATTCTTTTATTTTTAAAGCTACCAGTCTGACTACAGCCTCACAGATGGAAGGAGAAACAGAATAAAACAGAAGCTAACGGATGGGGATACTGTAGAATACGACACGCAGACACTTCATATCAGTTCATATGGAAATCACGTTTGCACATTAATATATTAATGTTTGATAAATGTATTTGAGTATGTTTGTAAATGTGTGGAGTTTTTTTTTTGATATTCATGAGTGTGGTGTCCTTTATGAGGGACAATAATACAGTGAACAAACATTTAAAAAGACACAGCAGGGAGTTTATCCTGAGAGGACAAAATATTACAAACACCTGCTTCTTCAACTGAGCCGTGAAGAAGATGAAGGAGATGAAGAGGAGTCATTTGGCGTTTGTCGTCCTTTGTGTCTGTGGGAAATCACAAGCATTTTAATTGCTGTGATGTGTAATGAGTGTTTCTTTTCTTTTGAACCAAATTAATTGTGCCGCATATTGATTGGTGAGATGTTGACGCTCCCTGATTACTCAGTTGTAGTAATTTGCCATTGTTAAATCCTCCATGCAAAGTACATTTCCCTGGAGAAGAATAAACAAACTCAGCAGGTCATTTAGATGAAACCAGTGCAACCAGTGTCCACAGTCTGACATCTCCAGAGAGTCCAGTCAGTCCAATTAAGACTAGAGAGAACTACAGAGGGCCCTGTTTTGAAGGAGACATGCATTTTTACATTTTGTTAAATTGAGACCAGGTTCCACTCATGCACTGAGCCCATTTACAGGATGAAATAAACACAGTACACCCACAATATCCAAAGAGCACCTGTAAGTAGGGATGCACTGAATCCAGGATTGGGCTTCGGATTCGGCCGAATATTGGGCTTTTTGACGGGGTTCGGTTTCTGCCAAACCTTAGAATTTTTTTCCACCGAACCAAACCCTACGCTTGCACTACGTGCGCTACGATGGTCGATGTAAAGACGCCGCAGTTGATTACGGGAAGGTGTTTACGTAGGTGGAGCGTTCAATGCAGTAGGCTGTGAGGAAGTGAAAATGGAACTCTGTAGCAGAAAAAGTGTTGTTTGGCAGTACTTTCAGTCAAAAGAAGGCCATTCAAGTCCAGATACATGTTCAATCAGCAATGCTAATTAGTCTGGTGGTGGCGAGGACCCTAAACAATACACAACATCACCGCTGTTACAACATCTGGTATGAAACATCTGGAAGAATACGAGTTGTGCATGAAGGAATCTACAGACAGCAGCCAGAATGCAGCAACTTGAGCTACAGCAAAGGAAGGACAGTCACTGCTAAAAACTTGTGTTACCCATTTGTTACTTCATTAATGTGTTTACTGTGTTAATGGACTGAGGATGGGAGAAGGATTCGGTATTCAGATTTCGGATTTGGCAGAATCTTAACCAGTGGATTTGGTATTCGGTTTGAACCCCAAAAATCTGGATTCAGTGCATCCCTACCTGTAAGTCCTGCTTTAAACTGCTTTTAGTTTCAGTGCACCCGACTCTTGGAACAAATTACAGCACTTTCTTAAACTCAACTCAATTGTACCTCATGGACAATTGAGAAATCTGGTTTTAAACCTGCAAACAGCATAACTGTATTTTCGTTTGCATCCCTATTTTCCTAACGCATTTATCAAATCATTTTCCAAATCTGAATGTTTTATTGCCCTTCTATGTTTCTTATCATTGTACTTTCTGTGCTGTTGTTCTGTATTTGTCTTTGTAATCTGACTTGACAACATTGAAAATGAGGGTCGCCCCTCAATGATCTCTCCAGGATCAATAGAGGTTGAATGAATGAGTGAATACAATACAAGAAAGAGCCAGGACATGAAGGCTTACTATAAGGACATCCGTAGGTCTCCAGCCGGAGTCCGATCCTCCCGCTGGGGTTCCAGTCCAAAGGAATGAGGCGGAGGAAGCGAGCGATCGCCGGCTGCAGCAGTTTGTACTGAACCACGCTGTCTGCATTACTGTTCCCTGGAAAAGACTGAAAAAACACACACACACACACACACACACACACACACAAGGACTTGTTCATCATGTTTCTGAGTTAGTGTTACCTGGAAAAAAAATGGGCAAAAAAACAAACAGTTTGGTCCACATGAACTGCTGCTGTGCAGACTCTAGTTTGAGTTTTGCACATGTGGCTTTAGTTGGGCCCACTGTCATTTAGCAATGGAAAAAAAAACCTGTATTCATAGGCAAAGCCTACACACACACCCTGGTTTTAGATTACATGGATGTTTAATAAAAGTTTTGGGAGCTTGCAAAAATCCATTATGCGGAATTTGTGGTGTTTTAACAACGTCATGCTACTTACACTTTTCTTCTGACTCACAGTCCCAACAGTCATTATTCACACGGCCACAAGAACACGTACACATAGGTCATTTTAAGTGTTAAATGAATAAATGACAAAAAAGAAAGGAGGAGATACAGTAAAGAGTATCAAAGGGAAATGACAGAGGGACGGAATGAAAGGAAAAGAAAATCACATGGTGAGAGTAAGAGGGAGATAAGCAGCAGGAAATGAGGAGAGGAAATAAAAGGGAGAGAGGAAATTTGAGAAGAACGGGAAAAAGTTAAAAAAGATGGCTCGTGTCCTCACCCCCAGCCCTCCAGACAGGAGGAAACAAACCGAAAAAGAGGAGAGAGACTATAAAGAAAAGATGGATTGCTATATTTCTAAGCACCCACAGGCTTCTGGAAGAAGAAAATAAAAGAGGACCAAGAGAAAGAGGAGAAGAGAAAACAGCATATTTCTTCCCTGGTCTTCAGGCCTCTACGCTGAAAGCAGAAGAAGAAGAAAGTAGTAGAAAATGTGTTGTGGTTGATCCAGCAGCAGGAGCACTTTCTCCTCTGACAGACTCGGTAAGCTCGGCCGACGAGTGCACAGAAGTTCGGAAATGCTTTGAAATGTGACTGGGATTGTGCTCAGTTTAATGCAGAGTGTCAGATCAACATGTTTTTTAAGCTGTGAGAAGTCGTTCCCTGCTCTCCCTCGGAGACGATCCTCGGTGCTCAGATTAGCTGGATTCCCTCCATGTGGGGAAATTGCCTCGGCGCGACTTCTAATCAAAAGCTTCTCTCTGCACCGCTGGAACAAATATGTCTTTACGCTGGATAAATGGCCATGCTCACAGTTTGTAATACCCACACGTTGTACAAGGCTCACTGGGAACATGTGGGTGAACTGCCTCTCTGTGCTAGTCTCACTTTGCCGGACCTTCCTCCACAGCGCTGCGGAGGAGGGTCTGGCTAGTCCACACAGCATTCTGGGATGGGAAAATAAGGGCTCTGGTTTATTGGCATTTCTTTAAACCAATCACAATCGTGTTGGGTGGTGCCTCTGCAAAATAGTCTCAGGAAGGAACTTGTTTTGGTGGAACATGTGGACGTTCAAAAGTAGTTTTAGTCGTGCAACAGAAAACTCCGATTGGACAGATAGTCTAGCTAGCTGTCTGGATTTACCCTGCAGAGATCTGAGGAGCAGTTAACCATAGTCCTCACAAATCCACCGGGTTTAGAACGCCAACACAAAGAAAGCGGAAGCTAATCGGTCGAAAAAACATGCATCCGGCGGAATTTCCTGCGGCACTGGAACTATCCCAGAAATGAAACGTCGTCGATATAGACTACTCTGTGCTGACAGGATTCTTCACTGGGTTTGCTACACAAACAGAACTACATACACTGTAAACAACTGCTGTAAATTTACAGCCAATTGTCAACACTAAAATACTGTTTTCATGTTAAACTGTTTAGTACTGTAGTTAGCAATGCATTGTGGGCTGCTTAACTTGGAGCAACAGGACAGAGGCCCTAAACAGTATGCTGATGTTTTAAATTACAGGACACTACAGTATTTTTTGGAAACTGAGTGTTGACTGGGGAATTTGGAGCACGGTCAGAAGTTTGATACGTTAGTCTTTTAAATTGACGCTACTGCTTTTAGTCAATTTTCTTTAAAAAAATACAGAAATAATTTGCCATCAACTCCTGGAGGGACTTCAGGAACCATCATTTGGATAGGAGATTTTCCAGAAGAGGATGCACAATTTAGATGACATGTGCTACACATCATCGAGTGTTCTTCATCATCTACAAATCATCAGCATCTACAAATTAAACGTAATTAAAATCGTATTCATATTGCCAAAAATGTTTGATATCAAACTGATGCTCAGGAGCTTGTGTTGCTAGGGATTTGAACATGTCATGTCATCAGTGAGGCTTAGATTTGAATAGCCAAAACAATATTACTTTTGGGTGATTTTTTTGTTTAATTTTGGTAACATTAGCCGAACGTCTGCATCCGATGAACAACACTTGTTAACCGGTAAGAGAGGCCAAACGGCAGATGGAGGCAGCAGGAACATAGCATTATATTGTACATTCCTGATTGTATAGTTTATTTATTATTATCATTATGATTGTTGTTGTTGTTTGACAGTGGCAACACTGGAATAATGCTGCAGAGAGGAACAGCAGCTACCAAAGTGATGGTCCACAAGAACTAACACGTAAAAACACAAGCCTACTTCACAGGACTATTTCAAGAGGTAACCTGCAAGTCTAGCTCACAGTGGCACAGATGCCTACTTTAAAGTTTCATCCCTAAATGTTTTTATTGATGCACATTATTGATGCATATTGTCAAAATGTTGTACTGTACTATAATAGTTTCAAAATGGCCTTAATACACATTTTCAAAATGTTCTTAAGTTTGTTTTCCAAATGTTGCTAATGTTATTATGAAAGTATATTTTTACAGACAGCAGAGAATGCATTGCAGATTACATATGTAAATATTTTAAGTTGACTTTTGAGAACATTTTAATGTAAACTCAAAGGACTATTTTAAGAGGAAAAACACGAGCCTGTGGGCATTTTTTTCCCCAAAATGTGCCAAAGATGCTTGTATGCTGAATGTTCTTACTCGTGTAATCAAAAAGGTCTTAATGTTCCTTAAATAGTCTTAATAGTGTAGTTTTCCAAATATTGCTTATGATGTGTATTTGTTGCCTTGGTCCTTTTCTTAGACCCATTGTTATTCAAGGTAAAGCTTAAGTTACTGTAGGTAAGATAAATCACTTATGACAAGAATTTGGTAAGTGTTCAAACTTGTCTTAAATAACAAAAATAATCAACTATAGGTTATGCCCTGTCACGTTTGGTATGGGTTAAGGGCTGACGAGCAATTTAAGAATTGAAGTGTATTGCCATAGTCTAAAGCAGACACTACTAGGCTGTTTATGTTTGCTACTAGAAATCTCTTGTCAGCGTCGTCCAACAGGGTTTATTTTCTTTTTTTCCATTTTTTGAAAGTAGCAGTATTCATGTTGACATTGACATTGCTCTTTGAAATAAAGGTATTTGATTTTGAAGTTTTTATTGCTTATTTTGCACAATATTCACAATAATGCATATCTTAAGCAATTGTCTATAGCCCTGAGAATAATGAAGATATTTTAGGAAACTGCTAAATTTAGATATTGTATTATCTACTGTGCCTGTCTACAGTAAACTGTGAGAAGTTAAAGTAACAACCTAAACAGAATATTATTGTAATTTCCAAATAATCACAGAAATATGCTGCATTCTTTTTTTTTTTTTTTTACTGTATTAGTCTGTGAAATCATTTAACAGTGTGAATACAGAAATATACTGTATTTCTGGTTTACAGACTACTACTGTAAAGTAATTTTACAGTATGGATACCGTAAAATTATAGTATATTGCTGGCGTCTTTGCTGCCAGCTCTTTACTGTAAATTATAGAAATACAGAAAAATACAGTTTTTCTGGTTTAAAGACTACTACCGTAAAGTTATTTTACGTATGAATATCGTAAAAATAACGGTATACTGCTGGCGTCCCTGCTGCCAGTTCTTTACTGTTATTTTACAGGAAAATTATTTACAGTGTAGTATTCCTGTGTCTGCATACTGAACCATGTAGCATCACCACAATGGGACAAATACAAGGCCAACGCCACACTTGTGCGACGGGAGAATACTGAAGAAGAGTGCTGTGTACCAGAAGGTGGAAGGGGATGCCTCGCTGCCTCTGCTGTCCGTCTCACTGATTCCTTCACGAATCAGATCTACACAGAACAGCTGAGCTTTTTCACTTTCACCGCTATGTTGGGCCATGTTTCTGCATGTTGTTACTTGTGATCAGTAGTGGGAAAAGTTCTAAAATGACTTGCTAATGGAGAAACATCATTGCTAAACATTGTACTCAGGTAAAAGTAAAGCTGTTGGTGTGACTATCTTGTCAAGAAAAATGTTTGGACTGTTGGATTTACTGGATGTAATCATTACTGTGCAACTAAACCTGAGTAAACACTTAATAGTTGGGTGAGGAGTATATTGAGACTGGGTACGTGGTATAACAGCACATTCTCACTCCCAGAGCGTCAAAAAGTGATGCTTGGTCAGGTGCCTTTGGCGTTTGTTACTGTAGAAAAAGTCTCCTTTAACAAATAGCCCTTTGGCGTCACTTTTTGACGCTCTGGGTCGGGGAGTACCGACTGAGATGCGGCACAAGAACGGGACTGTTAGGTTTAGGAAAAGATCCTGCGTGGGGTTACAAAATGTATGTTTCAGTGATACGCGGGACAAGAACGGGACATTAACCCCAGTCTCCTGGGTGAAAGTCCTGTGTTGTTTGACCCATCCACTCCCCCAACCAACCTCCTTACGAATATTTTCGGTCTTTCATACTATTCTCTACCGTTGTCGCTCTTAAAGGACAAATCCGGCGCAAAATGAACCTAGGCGTTCATAACACGTGTACCGAGTCGACCGTTCTCTGGGATATGTTTTCATGCTAATCGAATGTGACCAGTTTTAGCACAAACCGCTAATTAGCTAATAACGCTAGTTGTCGGGGCACGGGTAAAGTAAAATGAAATCTCTATTTCTATACCACTAACAAGGCTCAAAACCAGTAACCAGTAACATAGCTCAAGCAGTTCATTGTCCGACTGATTGTGACTGTTTTCCCAAGATGGTGCCCGCCTGTATACATGAACGCTACTTTCTTTATAATCTATCTTTTTAATAAACTGTCTGTACACTTACAAAGTTCTCAATGCTTCGGTTTACATGTAGGGACCCTCATTATGCTCCCGTGGAAGTGAGGTGATATTTTGAGCCTTGTTAGTGGTATAGAAATAGAGATTTCTTTTTACTTTACCCGTGCCCCGATAACTAGCTTTATAAGCTAATTAGCGGTTTGCGCTAAAACCGGTCACATTCGATTAGCATGAAAACACATCCCAGAGAACGGTCGACTCAGTACACATTGTCCTTTAATACTACGTCATCTTACAGCACTGCAGTCGAGCTGCTGCTCTGCCCGGTGCGTTCCATACAGACGCTGTATCGGTATCTCACCAAGTGAGAACGGGTTGGAAATAATGAACAGAGCTCTAACTGGATGCTTTTCACTGGTCAAACAGGCAGGTTTATAAATCTTACTGGTTGGATGTGACTTAAATGTCTTCATGTCTCAGCCTGTAAAGTACTCAGAAAGGTAACATACTGTTCTCAGAGTGTCAGGTCAACATGTAAGCAAACTCAAGCGCTTTCCTCCTATAGAAATGAATGAATGTGTAGCGCGCTTTAAAATGCTTCTGTATGAGAAAAATACATTTGAACTTGATTGTGCAAAGAAAACATTTGTCTACGTAGTCAGAGGATGTGTATGTTCACATGCAAATATAAGTTGTAAACCCAAATTAAAGGCTGCTGCAACATTTATAGGGAGTAATTTAACTGTATAGGATTTTTGAAATATTCAAATACATTTGACATTTCTATAATTTTACAATTCATTCAAAAACTGAGTATGTTTTGCAATGTGTTTGCAAGAAATCTAATCATGCATGGGTTTCCCGTCTGATAACAAAGCTTGCATACAGTGTACAGTATGTGTATGTATGAGTAATATATTTGTCTTATATTTCTTTATAATAGTAATAATAATGTAATTACTATGAGTAGAGTTTCCCATCAAAAGTATTGGTGCCACCCAACAGATAGACAACGATAATGTGTGTCACTTTGTATCCGATCCCGTTCTTTAACATCTTTCAAACATGTGTGCCGACAGTAGCAACGATGGATGAAATCAACATGTTTACTCCGTGAAAATGTAAGAAAGCGAGAGCGAGAAATGACAGCGAGTACCAGACAAAAATAAATAAATAAAACAAAATTGTGCCACTTAACTGCGCCTGTGTTCGTGATCCGCAGCTGAAGTGATTTGTCAACGGGTTTGCAGAGTCAGCAGAGCTTTCACCCCGGTTCATGCATTATAAATGAAGAGATAAACTCATGATGACTCCGTTTATCTGCACAGGGTAGATGGAGTCACGTAGCACTGCTTGACACTCCATCACTTCATATGAATCACACAAAACTAAATAGGATGATGTTTATTGATCCCTGAGAGAAAATAGAGTCTATTCAAGACCAAAAGAACTAAAGTGTAGCCACGAAAATAAAGGGATGAAAATAACACACATACGGTCGCTGTCGGGCGAAAACGTATGTTCGAAACCGTTGCTTTTAAGGAAATGAAAAATTAAATTAAAATTTCAAAACATTTGAACTTTGAAAACATTTCATTGAGCTATTTACATTTGTCAAAGTCAGACGAAATTGCCTCGTCACTGTTAAAAATATTTGTGAAACCCACAGACCGACATAAAGGGTGACCAGTGGCATTGATTTATGCCAGGAGGAGTCAGGAGGAGTCTCAAAGACTCGTGAACTGCGGTCAAACTGTAAAACTAGGCAGCACTGATAAAATATGAATCAAGATTCTGTTACTGCATTGCCTATTTCAATTCTGAAATTCAATTCTGTCAGGATATATTGACAGTTCCAGTTATCTACAGCAGCTTTAAGTACACACATTCATTTCTTGTGCAGTCAGCCACATACTCCACATCTTTCTTTCCTTTTGGCTTTGCACTGTGTAAATGGAGTGCACACATTTTTACATTGTAAGGTTAAATAATTATTCTGATATATTAGTCATTATGTTTTCTGTCTTTGTTACCATGCTGGTGGGGAGGTCCTTCCTGGTGCAGAAAAGGTGTGGCCAAGGGTGAAGGACTAGGCTTATAGGAGATGAGCTGCGCTCGCCTGTAAAGTGGACGAGAGCAGGCGGCAGCAGCCGGGGGCGGTGACAAAAATTCGCGGTCAAGTCAGACAGTTTCCAGCCGTTTCCAGCAGCCTTCAGGCTCAACAGGAAGTCACAGAAACACTCACATCCTGTTAGATCCAATTCTGGACAGAGTAGCTGTTAAAATGCTCTACATACATCTGTTGCTGGTGTTATTTAGCAACAGACTGTAGATGATTCGTAATCTGAACAGATTTAGGCCCTGTTTACTGTGAAAACGTAAAAATATTTTATCAGATGTGCCTTTTGTTTAGACGGCGATGGCGTTTTTGAGGCTTAAAAAACGCCAAAAAGTGAAACCACCCTCCAGAGTGGAAATCTTAAAAATGCTCCACCGTCGCGTTCCCGTCTAAAGGGTAAAAAAGCAAAAGTCTGCAGCCTCTATTGTTGTGGTGCCTGGAGACCCACCCCATATTTTGTTACATAAATCAAAATATAGAGTGATTTCTCGCCCATGGCCACTCCGCCGTTGGCCCAAAACGCTCATCTAAACGCGAAATAAAAAGTGATAACGCAACGCCACTTTTGCGTTTTCTCTTCAGATCGTTTCCGTCTTAGCCTTAGTCTCACTGACTTCTAAAAATCACCATCAGCCACACACATGTTCTGTACACAATAAGCCTTTAAATCAGACAAATAGCAATTAAAATCCCTCCAGTTCAAAAACAATAAAAAGTTTATATAAAACGTCATCATGCTGAGTCGATTCTGAACCAATCAGCTGCGAGCCAGGCGTTGCCCATCATGCCCTGGGTCCGCCTGGGCCTGGCAGTCTGTCAGTGGAGACCAACTGCGGCGCCTGGCTCTAAAACCTGCGGCCGCCTTGATCTCGTGAGGTCGTTGCCCACGTGTGTATGATGTCAGCGCAAGTCGGGATCAAGTCGGACACCAATCTAAGCGGCATGCAGTGGGCGGTGATCGCCGGTGATCGATTCTGCGCAGGCCTGGCTCATCTCCAACAAGCCCAATGTTATATCACGGGGCCGGCCAACTGGGTCGTACCATCTGCTACCATGTTGGAGGGGGGATTTAGGTTAAGTTTGGTTACCTTTGCATTATTTGTAGTTATGTCCATCTTGGTTTTCCCCTTGTGTGTAATTTGGTTTGGACAAGTATATACAGTATGTCCCCTTTTGTTTCATTCAGTTAGATCAGTTTGTTGAGTTCATATCCAGTTTGTTGGTACTATTTTTGAGTAAAGTTGTATTTTGTTGACCTCTGTTATAGGCCTAGATATTACGTTCTTGCTTTATATTGTTTTGCATTGTTTGGGTGAATTAAAAATGCTCTTTTCAACAAAAACTCCTGTTCTCCTCATTGCCTCACTGCTTTGTCCCTTACATGGAGATCCAAGGTTTCTGCCCGACAGCGACGATATGCAGTGTGGTGCAGCCGTAACCCCACAGCTCTGATGGAAGTGTTTCCTGCAGTGTGGACTCACCCCTATGCTGTCCTCCTGTCTGTGCTGCTTCCAGTTGTGTCCCGTGTCGCTAAACATCAGCAGGTACGACGACAGCCAATCAGAGCTGCCGTAGCGGCCCTGCGTAGCGACAGCGGTTATGGTGGTCCGCTGGCCCAGGTCCACCTCCAGCCACTGGTACCTGTCTGAGGTGTGAGGAGACCAGCCTCCAGCGCCTGCAGGGCCAGAGGGGGGGAAAGCAGCATACATAAATCATTTATTAGATTTCCACCTGGGAGGAGATGGAATAGTCTGTGGTAGATGCTGCTTTCATTCTGAGCTAGAATCTCACTTTTTTTGTTATGAAAGTCGAATGAAAAATATATTGATTGAACCAAAGCAAAAACCTTTAAATCTGTTTTGAAGCTATATATAATGGGATATAAGTCATACTTTTGGAACTTTCCTGATGAATTGAAATCACTCGTATTTGCTCTGTGACCCAGAGTGGCATCAGGAATATGTTTTTTTTTAAATATCTACCTGAGAAACACATATGCATAATGTCTTTTCATTTGTGAAATGAAAACATGCAGTACAATCAGCATTTTGTAAAACAATCTGCGCCCACATATCTGTAAAAATAAATTAAAAAAACTAGGGCTGTCAAAATAACGCGTTAATTTCGATTAATTAATCTGAGAAAAAATAACGCATTAAAAAAAAAATGCATATTAAGCCATTCCATATTGACGTTTGACCCGGAGCCGTTCTAGCCACCATTGGACTGTAAAATGAAGGAGGGAGACGAGAAAATCTTCTTCCTGCCAACCCTGGCTACCAAAATCTGGTGCCACTGATATGTCTGCTCTTCTCTCTGATGCTCTGAAACACAAACACCGCTGCACGTGACGCTAGTTAACACTATACTCAACAGCAGCTAACGTTAGCCTACCGCTAGCTAGTTAACACTATACTCAACAGCAGCTAACGTTAGCCTACCGCTAGCTAGTTAACACTATACTCGACAGCAGCTAACGTTAGCCTACCGCTAGCTAGTTAACACTATACTCGACAGCAGCTAACGTTAGCCTACCGCTAGCTAGTTAACACTATACTCGACAGCAGCTAACGTTAGCCTACCGCTAGCTAGTAGCTGGATTAAACAGGGTTAAAATGCTGACAGCTAACGCTAAACGGTGTGAAGTGTGACTGTGTTTTACTGGAGAGGATTCAACACCGGGATGTAACAATCTGCAGCTGCCGTGGAGAAACAACACAGACGGTGCATTCAATGAAACTGGTAAACTACAGCCCCGTGGTGCATTTGAAGTTATTGTAAATGTCCTTTTCCTATCTGGTTGTTGTTTTTGTCGTTCAACAGCAATTTACTAGTGAAATAAGTTATTGTTATTGTTATACATTATTATTAAATCATTTCATTTTGACCATATGGCCTTAGCAATAAACAAGCCGTTCTTTAATGTCACCAACTGTTGTTTAGTACCCTTTTTTTTTCTTTTCTTTTTTTTACTTTCTTAAAAAGTATCGGTTCAGGCACCGTTAATTATGTATGCGATTAATTTCGATTAATTAATCACAGAGTATGTCATTAATTAGATTACATTTTTTAATCGATTGACAGCCCTAAAAAAAACACATTATATTTCGGAGAAAGTGGTCTCACAATGTTATGAAATCATTTTAAACATTGCTTATTCTGTAGCGTGTGCCTTAAACCATACTTCAACTTTCCAATAGATTCAACTGAAATAGAGTTTTCCAATATTCTGACATACAATGACTGCATGTCTCCAAACTATAATGCTTTGAGACCATTTTATTAGAGTCCAGCATAATCACAGCCAATGAAGATATTGTATGCTGTAAATATATCGACGGGTGACAAATACAGGGAAACAGCTGAATAAATAAATGAATTGACAACATAGCACATGCATACAGGAAACTAAATGATTTGATGAGTATGAAAGTGACACCTGATCTCAACCCAACTCAACACCTCTGGGAGCGACTTGTTACACCGTGCTCCCATCCCATGAGGGAATATCTTTTGGAAAACTCTTTTTTTGTTTATCATTTCCCATAAACAAAAATGTGGTGCCAAGCATTGATTCGTTTTACATTAGCCTTGTTTTACAGTGTGTATCCTCCCACATATTAAATCTCATCAATGAAAGGGCTGTGTTATAATGTATTGATTGGTTGTGCAGCTTGAGATGTCTTCCTACAGAAAATAAAAGTATGATCGATTAGAGTTGGATTATTGAAGCAATGTGTACTATTTCTATTATTTCATTATTATATGTGTGTGTGTGTGTGTGTGTGTGTGTGTGTGTGTGTGTGTGTGTGCTTGTTTTACTATAATCGTGGGGTCCAAAAACCGGGGAATACAGTATTCTTGTGGGGTCTGCACAGCCTTGTGGGGCCCAAAATGCTGGACCCCACAAGGTTAAAGGGCTGTTTGAGGGTTAAGACTTGGTTTTAGGATTAGGGTTAGAATGAGGTTCTGGTTAGGGTGAGGGTAAGGGTTAAGGTTAGGCATTTAGTGGTGATGGTTAAGGTTAGGGTAAGGGGCTAGGGAATGCATTATGTCAATGACGGGTCCCCACAAAGATAGTGAAACAACCGTGTGTGTGTGTGTGTGTGTGTGTGTGTGTGTGTGTGTGTGTGTGTGTGCATGTGAGGGTGAGGCCAAAACGAAGTAACAAAGTATTTTCCTAAGCACATACACGCACACACACACACACACACACACACACACACACACACACACACACACACACACACACACACACACACACATGTCCCAACAACAGAACGGATGAGAGACACTTCAGTTCTTCAGCCGGGACAACAACTCCGAGCTTCCTGTAACGATAGCTGTCAATCAAGGTCAACTAATGAGCTCCATGTGGTATGGTAAGGGTTAGGGTTAGGAGGGCCAGTGCGTCCTCGGTTTCCGGCCGAGCGGATATCAACTTTGCGAGCAGAGTTGACCTGCGAAGGCGTGCAAAGCAGACACTCGGGGCGCGCGGTGGCTGCTCTGTACTCTGTGCTGCTTAGTTTTATACGCACAAGTGCCATTTTTTCCCCTCTCCCTATGTTTTGTTTCCCGCTTGCAGCTGCCTGTACAACTCTCAATTGTTGGATTGGTGCGAAAAGAGTAATATCTGTGCCTGTGAAATGATATAATTTGCTCGTGAGCATGTTTTATACATTACATAATCCTGACGCCGTACACATGCACTTGCAGCCGGACCAGCTATCAAAACAAAGAAGAGAGAAGTTCATATACAACACACACAGAGGGAGTGTGACTTCATCCTCTGCTCAGGACGCCATACTCCCACTATATCTTTACATGGCACATGTGTGTTTGCTATATTAATGTTCTGATTGTTGAGTACAGTCCCTTTAAGAGAGACAATGCAGTTCTCTTCTCTTCTAACCCTATATCCACTATCTATATTTGTAGCCGAATCCTCAACGACATAAAGCCTATTTTACACACTCTGTCTTCCAGATGGTCACTTTGGGACAGATTTCAGATTAGGGGATCAAGTCGCATTAAATTCCCCCTGTGATTTGGCTGAGAGACAAGTCAGACTACCTCAGTCCAGAATGACGGGCCGGGTTGACCTAATAGTTTTTCATATGGTTATATTACGGCATATATTCTCACCCTGAGTGTCATGTAAGCTCAAAAGGGCAACAGTTTCTGTTGAAAGTCAGAAATGCAGCCACACAATGTGTGGCGGCAGGCAGAGGAGAAAAGCTCAGCTGGGAAAAAGAAACGGTGTCGGTCTGGCGACTGTTGGAGCCTGATCTTTAAAGAGCTAAACGGCAAAGCTAATGAGCACTTGACTAACAGAAGTGCGCAGTGACAGGAGAACAGAAAAGAGCAGACACTCTGACCTTTACTCACGCAGACTAAAGTCAGAGGGAAACAGCTCAGAGACAGAGAGCCGTTACAAAGATTTACTGTGTCCACCCTGTTCGTATAAGTCAAACTATTGTAATTGAGGTGAACTGATGGTCTGAACGCTTTCTGTCATGGCTGTCACTTTAAATCAAAGAGATCGCCATGGTTTCTCTTTCCCAGTGTCTGTCGAGACACGACCCAACCAACCATTGATAGAAGTAAAGAATAATGGAGGTCAGGAGTGTGACATCAGTGCTAAGATGGCCAGAAAGAGGATCAGGGAATAGTCAGTCATGTCGCGATCGCGCCAATTCACACAAATTCAACCAAAACGGCGTGCAACCGTGAGCACCCACGGAGGAAAACATAAATCGGCGCCTATGTGTGTGACTGACTCGGACATCTCACATTTACCAACAAAACGTACAGCGAAAGACCGTGCAGAACATTTCAGAGCGTCGTGCCAACCTGTATACATTTTAACATCAATGTACGCGGTGACGTTTTTTCTCTCTAAAGTTGCTGAAAGCGGCTGCTGTTTCAATCCTGTTGGCTCTTTGCAGCGGACGGGGCTGCTCAGTTCCCCCCGCGACTGACGCACGCACACACACTAACACACACACACAGACACACACAGACACACACACTAACACATACAATCACACACGGTGGATGCAGGAAAAAACAGAGATGAGACGACACGATGACCTAAATTGAGGACAGCTATGGTCGTTATTGTAAGTGCAATGATAAGTTAAAGTCCAATAAGTACTTTATCAAACCGTATGAATGTGTGTCCCAGGCCAGGATAGGAAATTAAAGATCAACAAGCCACTGACACATGTGTTCAGATTTGATTCATTCAATAAATTATTTTGTGTCTTAAATCCACCAGCCATGTTCATATTATACCAACATCTGCAGCATCCTGAGCCTTTTTGGTTACTACAAGCTCAAAAAAAGGCAGCGAAATCCTGGAGGGACTGAATAGTGACGAAAGCTACAGTCATGTGAACAAATTAAGACACCCATGATAAAGTTGACTAAAATGAGGAATAAAAAAATCATCTTTTGGAAATTGATCTTAATGCCTTAATTAAAAAGATTAGGAAAAATCCAATCTTTAAGGACACCAATTATCTTTGTGAATGAATAATGTATCGTAAATAAATTATTCCTTAAAATACAGGGGGCATAAGTAAGTACACCCCTGTGTTAAATTCCCATAGAGGCAGACAGACTTTTATTTTGAAAGGCCAGTTATTTCATGGATCCAGGATACTATGCATCCTGATAAAGTTCCCTTGGCCTTTGGAATTAAAATAGCCCCACATCATCACATACCCTTCACCATACCTAGAGATTGACATGGGGTACTTTCCATAAAATCATCTCTCAATGCAAATCAAACCAGCTATTAGGTTAACTGAAATAAAACCATGCCAATCTCTAGGTATGGTGAAGGGTATGTGATGATGTGTGGGTATGGTGAAGACAAGGCATTTAGACAAGGCCAAAACATACCTTTTATGGACTTCTCCTCTGCATTTAATACTGTTCAGCCACATCTTCTCCTGGGACGCCTAAATTCCCTGAATGTCAGCCATAGTCTCATCCTATGGATTAGGGAGTTCCTGAGGGAAAGGCCCCAGCGCGTCAGTATGAACAATACCATCTCTGACTGTCTTGTCCTAAACACCGGTGTCCCACAAGGGTGTGTCCTGTCCCCCCTTCTGTTCTCCATATATACCAACGAGGTCAACTACAACAACGATGAATCTATACATTTAATCAAATATGCAGATGACATGGCCCTTGTTGCCTGCCTACAGCATGCCAACAGCCCTTCCTACTTTCATCACATCAACCATCTTGTCACCTGGTTTGACAGCAGTTACCTTGACCTGAATGTCAGTAAGACCAAGGAACTGTGCTTTGAAGGAAAGAGGGGAGCAGGCAACAGAGAAATTAACTTCATGCCCATCAACATGAAGGGGAAGGATGTGGAACAGGTCAGTAACTTTAAATATCTTGGGACAATTATAGATGAAGACCTCAAATTCCAACTTAATGCAGACTACATCTATAAAAAGGCAAGACAGCGCCTCGCCCTTCTTGGGAAATTGCGAAGCTTTAACACCAGCAAGCACACCCTGACCATGGTGTACAGGTCACTCCCTGAGAGTGTTCTCACGTTCAACATCACCTCCTGGTATGGGAACCTCTCAGTGAAACATAGGAACAAGCTGGCTCAGGTGGTAATCCAAGCTAGGAAAATCACAGGAGAAAAGCAGTTATAACTCCACACCTTATACAGCCGTTCCATAACACAAAAGGCTATCCAGGTCTTCAATGACCCCACCCACCCCCTCCATCCATCTTTTCAGCTACTGAAATCTGGCAAGAGACTGATGGTTCCAATGGCCAGGAAAAATGGGTACAAGAGGTCATTTGTCCCTGCTGCTGTGTCCATTCTGAATCAAGGCAAACTCAAATAACTCCTCTCCCTACTCACTCATGCACCACCCAGTCAGGGTGACGATGATGATGAGAATGATCAAGACTGAGAATTGTATTAGTATTTATTCATTCATGTTTCTTTTTTTCTAATTATTTATTTTATATCTATATCTATCTGTAACTACACAACTTAACTTATAAGGTCTGTGTGCTGTGTTTTAAGTATTTTATGTTGCCAGAGTGCCAAAGATGAATTTCCAGTGTATGTAAATTCAGTGGACAATACATTTTTTATCCTATCTGTCTATCAATTCAAACAATGTTGATGAATCAAAAGCATACCATTAGAAGCTAAAAAAAAACACACTGAACAGAAATTGATTTTAAACAAACAAAAACACAACAGTATGGTGTGTCATCCCTTCACTTCACCAGCATCCCTCAGATACGGCACATTAAGCTGTAACAGCCATGACAGCAATGATACCAGAGAGAGAATGATGAGACTACGTCTACACTAAAGCCATTAGATCTTAAAGTTTCTACACACCCACGCAGATGTTTGCAAATGCTGTGGCTGCTTAGACGTCAGGTGTAGAGCTGTAATCGGGCCTTAAAAGTTCGGCCCGACAAGGCCCGAGCCCGACAGAATTCGGCACAAGCCCGACAAGTACATTTTGATTGACAGCTTTTTAAAAGCCGAACCTCGTTTACAGCCCGAGATTATTCAAATGTGCGCATGCACACAGCTCTTTCGGCTTTTGTCAAGAATGAGTCATTTATACATTTTTAACCTCATGTATTCATGAGTAACATAGGCTATAGGCCACTTGGAAGTTGGAACAAAGAAATAAAATAAGTCCTCCAGAGGCCAGCCTTCGTTTCACCTCCTCAGCATCCATTTTCGCGCTAATCGAAACGCATCACCTGACCGCTCATTTACAACGCAACCTGGAGTGCAAGCCCAAGCCAAGTGTAAAATGATAGAAATTAAGACCGAACCCGTCATGTCCTGTCAGGTCCTGTCGGGTCCGGTCAGGTCCCGTCGGTAAATATATGGCAGACATTTTGACGAGTCAAAGCAGAAGAAGCACAGGTCTAAATAATAACATGTCAACAAATTCTATACTAAGAAGAACACGACACAGAAATGCCTGTTCAATTTCCATCCATTCTGGAGAGCATGTCCATATCAGAGTGTGAAAAATGAGGCTCAGTGAGGACGGAGGGACAGAACACAGAGGAAAATATGTTCTCGGAATTAGCTGGCTGAGTGTGAATGTCGTCTTTTTCTCAGATTAATTGTGACATACAGTAAGTAGCCAAGTACAGCACGCCCCTGACAGCCTGGCTGCTTCTGGCCACCTGGAGCAGATGGATGGATGAAATGGGAACACATGACTGTTTCATCATTAAGAACTAGTCTCGGATTGCCAGCCCTATCTCCACAGCGCTGTGGAGTAAGGTCTGGCTCCCCAACACATACATTCTGGGATAGGAGAAAGAAACGTTCTTGGTTGTTTGCATTTCTTTAAACCAATCACAATGTTCTTGGGCGACGCTAAGCTCCAGATACAGCAACGGTGACTCTGCTAAATAGTTTCAGGAAGGAACTTGTTTTGGTGGAACATTTGCACCTTGCAAAAGAAAACGCCACATACAATATTAAATGAAGTTAACTGTTGACACAATACAGTAAAGTATTAAGTATTCAGCTATTTAAATTAGCTGCTACATGGTTAAACCTCATTGGCTCTTACCAGTGTATCTCTGTGTGTACTTCGTCCACAGCAATCCCACCAATCAGTCCCAAAATGTCCCAGTTAGAGAGGAAATGCCCTAAACATATTCTTTGTAAATCTTTACAATCGTTCCCCGAAAGAACCAAGCAGGCCTGCCTTGTTGCACCATCCAAATCTTCTTCAAAAGTTGACATTTTCAGTGTGCTTGCTAGCTCAGAGGTTGCTGTTGTTTCCCAAAAGAGAACGGAGTTTGAGAACGACAACACATAGAGCGGAAGGTGAGGGACATCCGGTGCGATTATCCCTGAAATGTACTTCCGTTGATCCAGACTAAGGATGTACTGATATTCCATCAGACAGCTACAGAGAGACAGACAGGGTTAGAAAGAGATGAGGCTGAAAGGAAATGAAGAGGCAGACAGGAAGAAGACAGACAGACAGACAGACAGACAGGCACTTTAAAGGAATGCAAAGGAAGCTGGATAGGCATGTAACAGACAGGCTAATATAAGTGCCAGGTCCAGAATAGCGCTGGTCATTTGCATGAGAATACAAAGTGTGGAGGGTAATTTCAGCAGCCTGATAACATGTCAGTCTGACAGAGAGTCCAACAGGAAGCTAATGGGCTCAATGCAGCACTGACAGCAGCAGCAGGCTGGGAAACACTGCAGCTTTTCTGCCGCCGAAGCAGGAGAGATCTACAAGTTTTTAATTGCCATACTGCAAAAGGGCACAAGAAAGTCAAAATATCTTATTTTAGGATGATTAAACCTTAGTTTTTCTCATTTAAGATCTTTAATGCACAATCTGCATTATAAATTATTGGCTACACTTAAGTTGAGTAACATGACACTGTCATGAACGTGTCATAAACATTGTTATGGTTAGGGTTCATGTGTCATGTGTTCATGACAGTCACATGTCACTCTTATGTAGACACCTTCAAGTAAAATGTTACCAAATTATTAAACACGTTTCAAGGTAACTGTTCTTGATATGTCTTAGATATTTCATATATTTATCAGCTAGAACTGATACAAAACAAAAGTCCAAAAAGTGGATTCCATGATTGTCACAGAAAACTGTATGTGGCAATGCTCATTTCGAGAAGTCCACAGAAGCTGAGGGGAGCTGCAGAGTCAGGTGATAATTGTCATGGTGACACTGTTCCCAAGGTCCAGAACTACCTTTCAATTTCCCCTTTAACCAGCATGGAAAAGAAGTGTTGTAGCCAATTTAGACATGTGCTGCGTGCGTGTATTATGTGTATTGTGTGTGGTAGGTTTGTGTGAATGGTTTGTTCGCTACGTCACATGCGTACCTGTGTGTATGTGTGCTAAGAGGTTAGAAAGGGAATCACAGGTGAGAAGAGGAAGGGGGAATTAGGATCTGGGAAGCGACACAGTTTTTCAACCTCAGCTGTGTGCGAGTGATGTTTTTAGATCTCGTCTGCTCGTTGTTAATCTTTCACAGTCAGTCATTTTGTAGGTGTTTTTGAAATGCATTTATAAAATAAAGGATTAACCTTAAGACGATGGCAGACCTCATTATTTGCACCAGCAAGCGTTGGAAATGGTTTCAAATTCCCTCCAGTGGCATTCTTTTGTGGTCAGAATTCCACTACAAGAAGTCTTTATCTACAAATCTGTGACAATTTGACACATCTGCTGATGATGACGGTGTGATGCAATCGCGAGCTCAAGGATATCTACTGAGTCCGATGTGTTGTATTATTCTGTTCGTTGAGAAAATTCGCAAAACGAGACAGTTGTCAAGCACTGAGGATGGTTTTGTGGTAGTCTGACTACATCACTTGGACAGCACTAGTCCCAACAACAGCTAACGAATGAATGACATTAGCAACAAGCTATCGTTTGGCTGCCTAAAGCACAATTACTACAGTCTAATCTTTCGTACGTCCTTCGTTTTGCGATCACACCATTCCCGATTCCAAGCTGTTCTGCAATCAACTGCCACAATTCTTTACTTGGTTTGTCGTTTGTGGCGCTTTGTGCTGGGAGCGTAAAGTCATATTTATTCTTATTCTTTAATTATTACTGAACAAACTGATCAGGAAGGCTGGCTCCGTTATTGGCTGCAAACAGGAGACATTTGAAGCTGTGGTGGAAAGGAGGTCACTGAACAAACTGTTATCTATCACACACACACACACACACACACACACACACTGGTCCAACAGAGGAGCACCTTCTCTAAGAGGCTCGGACAGCTTCGGTGTCTCCCTTACCGCTACAAGAAATCATTCCTAGCACAGGCAATACAACGTTTTAACACTTCATCACTGAGTGTGAGATAAGACTCATATACATCACAATACTGCACTAAGTGCAAATTGCACAAACATAGGTTTTACTTGCTTTTGTACATCTTTATAAATACTATTTACGTAGTGGTATATTTGTATTACTAACTTGTATATACGTTTGTTCTTTCTTTCCTTTGTAATTTTTTATCTTTATTTTTTGAATAGCTGTTTTTGTATTCTATCCTGTTTATTATTTCGTGTAAATTCTGTATGTGTGCTGTGTGTCTGATATCTTTCTGCTGTAGCACTGACATTTCCCAATTTGGGATCAATAAAGTCTATCAAATCTAATCTAATCTTAAACGTGCAACAATTTCGGACAAAATGTACTGACTTGGTGTATAAAGGTCTTTACTGCAATGGAGTTTACAGTGGAATTTTTCAGAAACCACGGAGGACAATTAAATATGGAAGTCAGTACTACTAGTTAGCCGTTGTTAAAGTCCCAATTCACAGGCTCCCATTAAAGTTTAATTCCACCTTCAGTGATTGATTGCTGTACGATAATCATTTTCGAGTCCGTTACAGCATAATTGCAGTGGCGTCACTGAGAACTTTTTTAGTGAAACTAATGACTACAGCAGAACACAGACTGTACAGAAGAGGGACAGGGACAATTCAGATTAAGGAAGAGAGGAGGAGGAGAAAAGGAATAGGAGAGACAGAGAGGGATGAGGAAAGGAAAGGAAAGTCAATTGAAAAAAGAAGAGGACGGAAAGCAAGAGAGAAATAAAAAAGATAAAAAGTGAGAAGGGGAATTCGCTCATTCATCCTTAAGGTCCCTGGTAAAAGGCCATTCATCTCCAATCAATAGACTATCAGGGCTTTTTATCCACTTGTGGTGTCAGACTCCGAGCCAGCTGTCCTCACTGTGATCAGCTACATCAGGTCACAGTCTGGAACACAATGCCAGGTCCTCTGGTCTCACTGCAGAGGGAAACTGCTGCTGGCTTTTATAAAGTGTCTGTTTAAAAATAGGTTACATGAAGTCATTGTTTCCCTTCGGCAGAGTTGCAATGATAAAACAAGGTGTTCCCATCACTTTAAAGTCAGTCAGACAAGTAAAAAAAATAGTTCTGCTCTCCTCATGGCCATGGAAACAATGATTGGATGGATCACAATCCCATTTTGTAGAAACATTCCTGGTCTCCAGAGGATGAATTGTAAGAACCATAGAAATAAAATGGATAGAAAGGCCATTTCCATTTCAATCAACAATGCTGAATGGTCAGACTCTGATAATCTCTGTGCACTTAGTGGCTAAATGAATTGAGAGCAAAGCTGCTCTTCAGAGAACAACTGGAGGAGGCATAGCGTTAGCAGCAGCAGGAGATGGAAATGAGACGGAGACGTCCATTGATTTCTTCGGCAAACAGATGGAATCACTTTCTGGGATCTTGCACCGTGAATGTTGCTGAGGAGGAAATGTAACACACACAGCTTTCCTTATCCACCCGCTAAATGCTAGAGCTAGATTAAGAGATGCATGAATATTACTGTCATAACATGGGGGGCTGATCATGCACAACAAAACAAAACATGCAAGAATGAAATCCCCCATCCAATAACACAGATAGAGCCACTCGAACCTGGCATGCCAAAACACGTGTTTATCAACTTCGATATTCAATGGGAAATAATCCCATAATGAAATAGCACAACGTGGTGTCAACACAGCGCTTTAAAGCCGGAAAGTGGAGTTCACTATGTGGCAAAAACTAAATACTTTGACCCAGGAAATGCTCTTCGCTCTTCGGGAGTGTTTTAATCCAGACTAGTTAACTCGTTTTGGTGCCTAAACTTAGCTGTCATCGCCGCATGACGCTCACTTTTTCTGGCTAAACTCCACCACCACGGTCCCTGAAAGCACCGTCATCTGGCGGTGTCTGGAGCCGGCTCACAGTCACCTGTTGGCGGCTAAACAACTGCCGCTATGATTTTATCCTTCTATCGCACTTTACTGTTCATGTTACAGCGCTATACTTAAAATAGGCTACTTCTAGTTTAGGTATACGACTAATATATGGTCTAGGCTATTGGTGAAGTAGATGATCACTTTGAGGGGGGGGGGATACATTTTGTTCCCACCGGGGATAAAAATAATTGAGCAGAGGCAGTGATATGTAGACCAGAAAGGGGGAAATCCTGCACATCCCACCTGGAAAATCGCACCCTGGTCATACTGTTTATCACCAATCTGTTGTCCGATCCAGGACTTAGCCAAAAAATTTGAACATCGACAACTTCTCAGTCCCTTCCCCCTTTCCGCTAAAGCCCCAAACGGTCTCCTAGGCCCCTCCCCCCACAAGGGAGAATGAATGTGTGTGCATGAGCAGTGATTGACACACAGTTAGACACCCCCCTCTGGCCCAGATTGGTGAATCTGAACAGTTAGACACCCCCCTCTGGCCCTGATTGGTGCATCTGAACAGTTAGTGTGAACAATCTGTGCAACCTTCACATCCTCCTACTTGTAATGTTTTGGCAGTTCTGGAGGTAAATCAAATCTTCAGTTGCAGGTTGAAGTAAAAGCTAAGCTGCTGGATACTGTTACAGGTGCTTCAGATGCATGCCAGTACCAAAGTGGAGAGCTTTCTCAATCCACCGATACCAAAAATCAAAGTCAGGTAAGCAAACGAAGAGCAGCGTGGCAGTATTTTGCGACAGAGTCTCGATTAAACAAACTGAGGCCTGAGCAGTGTTCTGCAGGCGCTGCTTCTTTTAGTTTCCCAGGTGGTAGAAAATCATTCAGATCCAGATTAAACCCATCTCGCCCTCCCAGCTGATTTCTGGGCTTTAATGTGAAGCCCGTTCCCTGCAGAAAGCTCCATCTTCATTTTATCAAAGCCTCACATCCGCATCCAGCACAGGACTCCCTGCTGGGTTCTATGTTGGGGCGCAAAAAAACATTCATGTGTATCCTTCTGGCATAAACCTTCAACACAAACAGCATCTATGGAGAATAAACATGGGACGAGGCAGCTATTGCTTGTTCTTTCTTTTAGTCTGTCAGATGTCATTTTAAACCTCTGTCTCTGTGAACCCAGTGAAAATATTCCTGTTTGTTGGGTTTTGTCTCCTGAGTTTAAACAAAGTCTCTTCTCCACTGAGCACAACTGCAGCAGAGACGCTTGTTAACAGCACCGTTGCTTCCTCTCTATTGCCTCTGTTTGACTCAGGTAAACCTCCCATTTCACTAGACTAAAGGAGAAGCTCACATCCCCTCTTATAAAAACAACAAAGGCAGTATAAACATTATTCCCTAATACCCTGGCAACAATAACAATATTAAAGTGGCCATGTTATGCTCATTTTCAGGTTCATAATTGTATTTTGAGGTTGTACCAGAACAGGTTTACATGGTTTCATTATCCAAAAACACCATATTTTTGTTGTACTGCCCATTGCTGCAGCTCCTCTTTTCACCCTGTGTTCAGGTCTCTACAGGTAGCTACAGAGTGAGACCTCTCACTGCTGTAACATCTTTGTTGGCAGTCACACATGCTCAGTAGCTAGGTAAGGATCACATCATCTAGCTAGCTGTTTGTTTCTACAACTTCAGTAGTACAAGGCAGGATTGAGGAAATGAGGGCACACTTCCAACTTTACGTGGAATACCTGCAGAACAGGGACATGGAAGTAGTTCTTTTGTAGATTATGGTGAACTAGTGTGTGTTGTAGCAGTATTTTGCCATTCAGAACGAGCTAGCATGCTACGGTTAACCACCTCGTCTCGGCTAGTGACGTAGAAAGCCCTGCCGATTTTGACCAGCTCACCCAGAAACTGAAGGCAGGACACATTCAGAAACCGTATCTCACTCAGAACAGCATGGATGTTTTTTTTTCCAAGTTTGTATGCGTGTGGAAGCACCAGAGACACAAAATAACTCCCCAAATCCCAGAAAAGGTGATTTTTTTCATAATATGGGCACTTTAATAATAATATGACTCCAGCCCAATGAGATACTTGTGTATACTGTTGGGGTCAGTTGCAGAAACTCTTCCTCACCGTCTCTCCTGTTGAGTTTGGCGAAGCCCGGTGCGTGACTGCTGGACAGCTGGGACGAGCTCCTGAAGGACGATGGCGGCAGGTTGGACACCAGCGCGCTGTCACACACCTCTGTCAACCAATCACAAAACAGAAAAAAAGCACACTTAGAATTGGATATGCTGTTTAGAAATAATTTCTGGAAGGAGTGAAGAATTTCCGCTGTCTGTCTGTATGTATGCCCATTGTTAGGGTCAGGACAATTTGTCACATTTGTTGTCAATCTGCAGTGGCTTTAACCTTTGACCTCTTTGTTACTGGTACCTCCATTGTTGCTGTTGGAGAAACTCAAGCTTTTCTTATAGTTTCGTTACTCCACACATTTAGCAATGCACATCTATAATATTTTCAGACTCATGATGGAAATAAAAAAAATGCAGCAGAACCAGTCTTTTTTATTCCACACATTCTTCCAGCTGCTAACTTCAAGGTGAGATCAGGATGGAGCTATAGAGATTTAATAAGCTTACTTCTTTCTAACTCCACACACATTTATTGCATTTTCAAACATCATCATAGTCATCAGCACCAACTGGTTGTCACTTAAGGCAATTTATCAGACCTCACTCAGCTTTTTTTTACATATGCAGTTGTATGTTGTATGTTAACTGTGGATCTTGTGACTTATTTTTCATGACATAGTTAACATCTTACATTGCGTCCTGCTCAGTTCTTGATAGAAGCAAACTCTGAATTACATGATACTGTGACAAGGAATATTCAGGTAAAGAGCATCACCAAGAGTGTTTTGGGAAAGCCTTGTACTAAAGCTGTGTTGGAAACCGTTCCCTCATTAACTCAATCACTATTCCCTATGTAGTGTTTATTAAATAGTGAACAATTTCAACCCAGTCTCATGGCAGTTCGTGGAATGTTCACGTAATTTAATCTATTGATTCGTGTACACGGACATGTTTATCTCCTTTTTTTCGTGATGGTCAGCATGTTTTTTACAACCTGATCTCACAGAATTCCGTGAATTGAACACGGCCCCTTAAGTTAAGGAAAAGGTCGTGGGTGGGCTTACGTTTCCATGACACGCGGGACACGATCCCCGGTCACCTGGGTGAAAGTCCTGTGTTGTTTGACCCATGCACCACCCTGACCGACCTCCCTATGCGGATTTTCCGTAGTCGCTCTTAATGAATCATGCTGTAATCACGAAAGATGGTTTAAAAAAACGTGCTGACCATCACGAAAAAAAGGAGATAAACTTGTCCGTGTACACGAATCAAGAGATTAAATTAGGTGAACATTTCACGAACTGCCGTGACACTGGGCTGACAATTTAGGGAACGGCCAAACCAGATTTCAGACACTCACTAAGAATATCGTTGCGTCAGTAGATGCTCCAGTATTTGTGTGACGGAGGCGGGCTCGCCCAGCATCAAACAAAAATACTTCTAATACGTCCCTGAAACAAACTGAGCACCCAGGAGAATAATAAAAGGGTATATTGATGTTGTATGTTACATTTCCACTGTTTAGAAACGAAAGCCCGCTCCATTTTTCCTTTTCAGTTGTCGCGGTTGCTTCTGCTTCTTCTTCTCCTCCAAGAAAACAGGACCGCGTTGCATTGTGGGATACGGGAGAAAAATGTAGGGTACATTGTCTGTACGCTAAAATTAGCTGTGCGTTGTGGGTATTTTACAGTGGACTATGTAGTGAATGAAATTAAACGCGGAGAATTTCGAACACCACTACAACATGGCGAACACACTATAGAGGGAACTATTTCCATGATAGGGAACGGTTTCCAAAACAGCTTAAGTCTTTTTACTTCAAGTAGTCGGTTGGTAGAGAAAACTGTACAAAAGCCTGCAGTATAGAATGAAACCCAGTGTCTTTCATTGCAGTTCAATCTCCTGGTTAGGTGTGAAATCTAATTATCTGAACCAAACATCCTAATGAAGCCTAAGCAAATAACCAAACCCAAAAAATCTGTGACTCACAGCGTCAAATGGCATCACATTAAAGTATACAGTATACAGTCTAAGGGCTCCTGCACACTGCCTGCGTGGTGTGTCTGTTTTTATTTCGGCTCCCATGTTAAGAGGTTAGAGCTTGCACGCTGCCTGCGTGACACGCACGTCTCAGGCGCGGCTCGAGCCGCGCCGAAAACACGTGCATGCTAGAAATAGAACCGACGCCTATTTTTCACGCGACACGCAAGCGTGTTGAAAGCGTTTCCAGGCAAAATAGAATACGAAAAAGATGTTTGTATGTCATTTTGACATGAATATATTTAATAAATGACATTTTGATGTTTGAAAGTCTCTAGGTTTTGATATAAATGCAGATATAAATGTAATAAAAAAAAACTTAAAAAAAAGAATTATTGATTTTCAAATATTGCACCTGTCAATACAGAACGACACGTTTCTGGTGTGTAAAGACATAGAAAACGCCACGCATCCGCCACGCAACTGACACGCAACAGAAACGCCACGCTCACGCCACGCTCACGCCACGCAGCCAGTGTGCAGGAGCCCTAACTGTGTTGGAACGTGATACATGGCTGTAGTAGAGAAATCAAAGCATTCATTATTAGTCACGTTACAGTCACCCTAATTAGCGCCGTTGTTAGCTTCCCAACAAGTCCATTTGTTTTGAAGTGTTTTGTACTTAATACAAGGATTCATAATTACGGACCTTCTAACAAGCTAACTCTGACCACTGTATTTCTACGCTCGCACACATTTCACAGCAGCATCCATTCGTCTTTCCAGACAGAAAGAGACAAAACTAAGATGCTCAGAATAGCGGAGAAGGTTGGACACAACACTTATGATGAGAGACAGAACACTTACAGGTTCAGAGAAGCAAAACACCAGACGTAACGGTGAGAGCATCACATTGTTTAGCTCTATAAAGACCATTTACCAGCTGAAGAGGAGTGGAGTTTTAATTCAATTCAATTCAGTTTTATTTATAGTATCAAATCATAACAAGAGTTATCTCGAGACACTTTACAGACAGAGTAAGACAAAGCCCCAACAATTACAATAATTCCCCCAAGAGCAAGCATTAGTGGTAGCTATTGCGACAGTGGCGAGGAAAAACTCCCTTTCGGGAAGAAACCTCGGACAGACCCAGACTCTTGGTAGGCGGTGTCTGACGATGCCGGTTGGGGGTGTGATGAACAGTGGCAGAAATAGTCACAATAAAGATAATGGAACAGTGACTACAATGGTAGTCGTAGTAGTTCATGTCATAGTAGGGCACAGCAGGGCATTACAGGGCATTTAACCTTGAGCTGCAGGTTTAAAGTGAAAACAGGTCTTTGACATTACGCTGCAGTCTCTCAGTAGTTCACAACAGCAGGATGACACAGGAACGTCTCCTCTCTTGGCATGAGGATAAAACATTTGTATGGGTCAAATTAGTCATAAAGTAAGTACTGCCATCTGGGCGTTGTTTCTGCCCACCCCTTCTGACCAAGAACAGATCCAAATTCTCTTTTGTACCACAAGCCATCTAAGCCTTAAATCAGTCAAAATAAGCTATATGTCCAGCTGGCCTGGTCATACCCAAGGGTGTATAGTGTATTGTAGTGTGTGATGTATGTTCTCCATGTTATGTCTGTCGGTGTCTGATGTATGGACTATTTGTTTGCATCATATGTCTGATGTCCTGTCACGAACTGCCCCACGGGAACAATAAAGTTATCTACTACTAAAAGTAGATGAAAAGATCATCTCCAGGGTGAAAACTACAGCTGAGTGGTTCAGATCAACAGTAGAAACAGGCTGAGGACATCCCATTATCAGAATGTAGATTATTACTCTCCATCTCTTAGCATGAGAGAATTGTTAAAAACAGTGAAAATGATCTGTGATAAATAACCACAGCGCAGCTTTCAACTTGACCATCGTGGTTTTCTGCTTTTACCCACTGTCATTTTACAAGATAATGTAATACACAAAGATAAAGATGCCTTTAGATCAAAATCTTTTCTACGGCTTCATCGTCATTCCTATTGAATCTGTGGATACGAGACCGTGAGTGTCAGAGTGGAGTCTAACCATTGAGAAGCAGGTTTCATGTTCCCCAGGTGGAAACAGGGCTGTCAGCTGTAATAGCACCATATCAGATGAATGAACAGGGTAATAAAGTGGATGAATGACGTGTTGTGGAGATGAATGGCGTCCTGACTGGCTCATTACAGGCTGGATCCTGATGAGAGCGATCACTGTTGTCAGGAGAAACCCCCACATTTCACACTTTAATGCTTTACGGATGATCGGCTGCAATAAAAACGTAATTTATTATACTCTAATGCAATAATTAATGTTAATTGGGCTTGTTTTAACTGACTTAAATTAAGTTTTTTGTTTTTTTATTAAATTGGATCACTGCGGATGTGTTGCTGCAGAGAAATCATTTACTTAACAGCAAAAGACACACGGTAGAAATACAGAGCAATATAAACAGATTCATGAACATCATCATCTCAATAAATATTCACAGCTCTCCTCTCGAGCTCCAAACTGTAAGCTAAAGCCAAACTAACGCTGCCTGCATCTGAAGCCTCTCTGTTACTGGCTGTTGTTCTCCAGCGCTGAGATGAGAGCCAATTACTCTGAGTCACGCCGCGGTCCGATCACGGCCCACAACTCCGACAACAAGGCTTTAGCTTCGATTACCCTGTCAACATTAGGGTACTTCATCTCAACAGCACACGGGCTTCATCTGCCTCTCCATATCCACCACGGTCTGATGATTTCACTTTTTGAAAGAGCAATAACACTCCATTTGGAGGATCACCTTTTAACCTGTCTCTTTTTTAACAAGTTAAATTATACAGCTGTCACATCAGCATTAGATTTTGTTCTAGCTGGACTGTGATACGTTGGTATAATTATATTATTTAGTGACAAAGAACACATTCCCAAATAAATACATTGTAGAGGCCAGAGGTAGCCTAGAAATGTAGACGCACCCTAGCGGCAGCGAATTTAATTTGCAGCTGGGGGGGGTCTAGGCACGCTCCGTTGGCTCGCGAGCTGGAAAAACCAAACTCTGGTCAGGCCAATCACATCGTGTATAGAGTCGGTGGGCGGGCTTATGGCTGCTGCTGCTGGCAGACAGCGGCCTTCTGGAAGACTTGGAGTTCAGCTTTTCTTTGAGAAAATAACAAAGAACGACACTGAAGTCATTCTTAAAAAAGGAAGATGTGTTCGGTAGCCGACCGGATACGGCAAAAGTTTAATCTATCAACTAGCATTGTTCTGGTTGGTTGTAGCACTATCCTATTGCGTGCAGAGGGAATATCTGCCAATAGTGAGTTGCCAGACCCAAGATCTTGATGTGGGTCTGGCTTGTCAGGCTAACGATTTTTTTTTTTTGCAGTGTATTACAGCCAGCCCACCACCAGGGCCCTCGGAGCGGGGCTTCTGGATGTAAACATAGTTGTGTTGTGCAAGATCCCCATCCTTTACATATTATGACAGTCTTTAACGTTAGATGTGAGATGGTGTCAGACTTTAGTCTGTTCAAAGTCTTCTAGTGTATGGTAGGCACTAGTTTTTTGTTTTTTTGTTACATAATGCAGCTTTAAGACATCTAACATCAAAAGTTGCATTTATGCATATGAAGAGTTTTACAGTACAGCTGCTTGAATACATTGAATACTGCTTGAATACGCTCAGCTTGGCCTCAGTGACACCGCACTAGTTTCTCTTTGATGAGACTTCCAGAGTCTGAAGTCTATAGAGGACAGTTTGTTGCAGCCTATATCATTCAGAGTCCTGATGTACAGTCATATTACACTTTAGAGTCAATCTTTATTATTTTAATTGTTAGTAATCGAGTAGTCTATATCGACAAAGTTTCATTTAAGGGATTTTTCCGGTTCCGCCCGAAGATTTTCATCCAGATGTCCCTAACCTTCCGATTTTTTTGTGTTGGCATTCTCAACTCCGGTCAATTGAAGAAACATCCTCCGAGCTAGAACCGACAATCAAATTATATTTATCTTTTTTTGAGTAAAATGTGGTCTGGCCACTTCACAGCCATCTGAAGGCCTGCAGTTCTCACTTCCTCTGAAGCTCTTTCTGATGCTCTTCATCCCTGCAGGCTCTGACCTGACAGACTCTGAGGGGTGGGGGCTCAGCGTGAGGAGCAGGTGAATTACAGTAGTCTTAAGAGGTGAAATGAAAGGGAGAGTGCTGTAATCCCTGAGGAGATAATGTGTGGTGAGAGCACAGCCTCGCTGAGGTAAAGAGAGCCGAGCCATTTAAAAACACTGCGCTGCTTTCTCCTCAGCTGAGCTTTGGCATTTCACATCCCTGACATTGTGACCAGTGGAGCACAAACACAGGCGGCTCAGAGGAAAATGGAGCTAAATGTTGAATACCTGCTGGACTCTGCAGCCGCTGATCCTCCACACTGACCCTGGCTGTGTTGGACAGAGAGCCTTCCTGCATGTTAAACCACTACAGCTTCATCCTCCGCACAAACTCCAGAACAAACACACCTCCTTTCTCTTTCTGTCAGCCTCAACGTCTAATCGAGGGTAAACTTAGAACAAAAGTTTTCCTTTGACATTTATATTTTAGGCACCCAGGTTAACAGCAGAAGAAACCACAATTCCTCAACAACGGACGATGTTAGACAATACGTGGTTACACTTTACTTTAGGTATCTACATAAGAGTGACATGACACTGTCATGAACGTGTCATGAACATTATAAACAAGTCATAAACGTTTATGACATAACGCTTCTTTTAGTAAGTGTCATTCGGTTTTTGTCATGACAAGGCCAGAAGGCAAAGCTCTCGATCTACCGGTCAGTTTTCGTTCCTACCCTCACCTATGGTCATGAAGGCTGGGTCATGACCAAAAGAACGAGATCCAGGGTACAAGCGGCCGAAATGGGTTTCCTCAGGCGGGTAGCTGACGTCTCCCTTAGAGATAGGGTGAGAAGCTCAGTTATCCGTGAGGAGCTCGGAGTAGAGCTGCTGCTCCTTCGCGTCGAAAGGAGTCAATTGAGGTGGTTCGGGCATCTGGTAAGGATGCCCCCTGGGCGCCTCCCTAGGGAGGTGTTCCAGGCACGTCCAGCTGGGAGGAGGCCCGGGACTAGGTGAGGGATTATATCCCCAATCTGGCCTGGGAACGCCTCGGGATCCCCCAGTCGGAGCTTGTTAATGTGGCTCGGGAAAGGGAAGTTTGGGGTCCCCTGCTGGAGCTGCTGCCCCCGCTACCTGACCCCGGATAAGCGGACAAAGATGGATGGATGGATGGAAGTTATGGTTAGGGTTAGGGTTAGAGTTCATGTATCATGACTGTGTCATGACAGTGTCATGTGTTCATGACAGTGTCATGTCACTCTTATGTAGATACCTTCAAGTAAAGTGTTTCCCAATACGTTTTACTTCAAGACAAAAGCCCTTCCAAGCAAGTCCAGGGAGCAACATTTATGGAAGGAATATGTCATTCTGAGAAGAATTTCAATGAATAAAGGAATATGGAGTGACTCTGCTGTCCAATCTCTACTGAATTGTAGAATAACAACATTATCTGATGTAATACTGGCCAACAGAAAGAGATTCAGCCTCAGATGTAACAACAAAGAAGTCACACAAAACTCGATCACCAAGGGCAGGAAACCATTAAGACATGACATTTGACTGATGGGAAATATCTTTTTATTTAAATCAAATATTGTCGCAGACACCCATCACTCACCCTCTGGCCAATTCATCCATTCATACTTTGGGAATGTAATCATTTTACTGATAAGACAAATGGTCAGTTTGACAGCACTTTGAGCAGGCTCAAACTATTTATTTTTATAATATTTTTAAAGTCTCTGGAGGTTTGAGGCCTTCAGTCGACAATGACTACATTTCCATTAGGGCTGAAACGATTCCTCGAATAACTCAAATAATTCGATTACAAAAAATCCTCGATGCAAAATGATTTGCCTCGAAGCTTCGTTAAATCAATGTTACCAACGTTGTATCGCTGACGGACGGTGTTTCCACACGGATCATTATTATTGTCGCACACCAGACGCTGCTAAGTCACATGCCAGAGCGTAGATAGTGCGGGGCTAAGAGAAGAGACAGGCTGGAGAAAACCACAGAAAGTGTCCAAAGTTTGGAATCAGTTCAAACGTAGTTAAAACGAGAACTCTGGACAGTGTGTCTACTGAAAAACCAAACTAGCTTAGCACAATAATAGCACGACGTCAGTGCTTCAGCATCTCAACAGAAAACATTTCTCATCCATTCCACGAAGCGGACCCAACTAAAGTAAATCACAGAGTTGTATGAACGATGAAACTACACCAAACACAACGACTACCAAAAACAAAGACAAGAGCCGACGTGTTGACTATCCCGTCGGAGAAACAGCTGATTGTTGCGCACCACTCTCTCTCTTCACGGAGAAACAGCTGATCAACGATATACTAGCATAAGTGTAACAGAGCTCAATCTAATATATAAATTAAAATAGATTGAGTATAATGAATATTTACATATACATATATTTACATATAGGCCTATATACAGATCAGTCTCAGGATGGAACTTGTAGTTCTGAAAGTTAAGTTGCACAACTTAAGGTCATGTTTATGTATGTTTATGTATGTTCATGTATGTTTATGTATGTTTGATGTAGGCCTTAGTGTGAGGTTGATGTCATTTCAGAAAATGTTTTCTTTAAAAATGTTACAATGTAATATGGCACTTAAATGCACTTCATATGTTTAGTTTTTTGAGAGATGATATTGTAAGCAATGTAGGCAACAAAAATTTATCTTTTTCCGAAAATTTAACCAAACTATTGTTTATTATTGCTCTTCAATAAAACAAAAGTATTTCTTATCCCATTACTCGATAGCCCTAATTTCCATGCACATAATATTCCGGTTTTTGCCCTCATTCCGAAAATGACAATATTCCAACTAAGCTGTTTACATGGTTAATGAAAATGAATGGTCCACCAATATTCCCAGCCGTGCAAAACAGGATTTTTTTGTAAAGTTTACCAGCGGTGGTGGACTTGTTCGTCCCAGCAAACACAGCATCCCTCTTTCATTCCTTCAAACAGCTTCTTGAAAAGGTCTGCATAGCGATGTGTGCGCATATCCAAAAACCTGTTGATACCCAAGTCTTTGATAATGTTTAAGTAGCTTGAGCATGCATCTCTACCAATGGATTCACTTACACTGTTGGCTGTTTGATTTCCAAAGCAACACACAGAGCTGACCGTGAGCTGTAAACCGGCTGTAAACTTTTGCAAACTGTAGTACAAACCCAGATTGAAATGCAGATTCCGAATGCGCTGTATACATGTCCAAAGAAAGCATCTAAAACCCGAAAAATACGGGAATATCCCACTTGTCTTAATCGGAAAATGCTATATTCAGAAAAAAGCCTTATTCGTAATTTCCAACCAGAATAAGCTGTTTACATGACCTGTATCAAATTCAGAATAATGTCATATTCGGAATAATAGTGGAATATTGACATGGCAGACTATTACTATTACACAGTGAGGGAGAGCACAGCTCGTTCACCTGCATTCTCCCCTTCTTTACTGTTTTGCTGAATAACAAAGCTTCTGCCCACAGAGTCCAGGACGGAGCCGGAGACCCTGAATACCGATGAGCTCCATCCATCAGCTCGACAAACAGCAGTGAACAGAAGGTGCTGCACTTCAGAGCTCTATAAACCCCACACACCCAGAGTTCAGTGCTCTCACTGGCCTTCAGTGCTATCCATGCCACACACTCGTTTGAAGACATGTGGGGATAGAGCCTTTGAGGCTATGGCACCCAGACTCTGGAATGCTCTACCAGCCAGCATTAGGTTTGCTGAGGATGTGGATTGTTTCAAGGGACAAGTGAAGACTCACTCGTTCAGGCTAGCTTTTGGGTAGCCTATTTCTTTGATTTATTGATAATTGTATCTGTTGTATTTGTATTTTATTCTATTGACTATTTTTACCATGTTTTTATTGTCTATGCATATTGTAAAGCACTTTGTGACCTTCTCTGTGAAAAGCGCTGTATAAATGAAATGTACTTACTTACTTACTTACTTACCCTCATTTATGAAACGTGCGTACGACCTAAAACAGCGTAAGACGGGCGTACGCCGATTCCTACGCAAAGCAAAGGATTTATCAATTTGAACGTGAGCGTAGGCTGCGATAAAATCTCACGTCTGGTCTGAACTTGGTACGCAAGTTTTCGAGTCAGTTTGGACTTGCGGTGCAGCATATAATCAGTTTAACAGGAGAAGGAGAAGTCATCAGTTGATCACTTATCAGCAATGGCAGATCTGGCTCTTATAGAGGACCTCTATGCGCCGGTAACAGTGCACACGTACGCGCACGGGCCACGGTGGAGCACTCCATCGGATTGATTAAGGGCAGATGGCTCTGTCTTGCATCAGCGATATCACCCATACACGGCAGAAAAAGTCTGCAACATTGTTTTAGCCTGTGGGGTTCTGCACAACATTGCGCAGGAAAACAGGGTGCCATAAATGTAGTGATGGAGCCAGATGACCCGATGCCCAGAGACCAGTGTCCAGCACAGCTCCAACTGGGGCTATACGAAGGAGACAGGATATTATTCCTCGCTTTTAAAAAGTATAGTGTTATGTTTGGCAATGATACTCAATACAGGAAACATGACAATGCACAACATTTTTATTTATTCTTCAGGTTTTAATGGCCACAAGTGAACGATTTATTTCTGCCATTGACTGAGCTCCATTTGGGTGGAATTGCCTTGAAAGAGACCAATCATAGGAGGGCCAGTGCCTCCTTGGTTTCAGCCCCCAAAATGTCAAAAGTCAGTTTCATTCAGGCAAGCAGAAATCAACTTTGTGAGCGGAGTTGACCTGCGAGAGCGTGCAGTAGACCTTCTGTGGCGCATGGTCAGCTGCCTGTACAACTCCCGATTGTTGGATTGGTATCCATAGCTGTCATATATCTGCGCGTGTGAAATGATATATTTGCTCGTGAGCGTGTTTTATCGCACTCGCAAGACAGACATAATCCTGACGCCATAAATTTCCCATCTTACATGAAAACTGTCAGATTTCAGTGAATAGAAAGCAGAGAGGATCACAAAAAGTGTCAGGGTAAATATGCATTATTGTCAACCTGGAAATATAAGATAAGAAGTTAGTATTGTGTGTTTTCTATTTCCTAGTTGTGTGATTTTATTCATGGATTATCAGATACAGACACAAAAATCCAAAGGATCACATGGTAAAGTAAAAAAAACAAGTATGTCCAATGTAGTCCACTGCCAACATCCCACAATGCTTTGAAAAACTGGTATCCTGCCACTCGTTCTCTCAACAGACACCTTTGGCTGTGAAACTGAGACTCACAGCACTTTCCCCTTCACACTGCTAACAACAACAGGAATATTTGTTCCTTATCTCCAATTCTTCATTAAACCGCCGACACAAACTCCAGCATAATGTTCAGGTACGTGCACACATAGACATCAAAAGGGGCTTGAGCACCTGCCCTTTTTCTTCCTCAAAGGAAAGTGCCCATTTTTCTGGATGCATGTTTATTCATTTTTTAATGAACATAGCCTATATATATATATATATATATATTTGTTGTGTTCAAAATAATAGCAGTCCAACATCGCTAACCTCATAAATCAAATTCTTTGGTAGAAGTGATATTTCTACATGGCAAATAATTGACTAGTAAGTGTTGTAGAGTCATAGAAAACCAACAGACCCAACAGTCATGACATGCATGCTGCTCATTCTGTGTAATTGAATCTGTAATTGAAAGGGGCATGTTCAAAATAATAGCAGTGTTGTGTTCAGTTAGTGAGGTGATTGATTCTGTGAAGAAACAGGTGTCAGTTATGGCCCATATTTAAGGAAGGAAGGAAGCAAATGTTGTGCATGCTGTTTATAGTGCATTTCACACTGAAATACTCAGCAAAATGGGTCGTTCCAGACAATGCTCTGAGGAACAGCGGACTTTGATTAAAAAGTTGGTTGGAGAGGGGAAAACATGATAGGCTGCTCAGCCAAAATGATTTCAAATGCCTTGAAATGGCATCCAAATGACGTGGGAAAAAACGGTCAACTACCATTCGAATGGATCGAAGAATAGCCAAAATGGCAAAGGCTCAACCAATGATCAGCTCCAGGAAAATCAAAGAAGACTTAAAGTTACCCGTGAGTACTGTTAGGATCAGAAGAAGGCTATGTGAAGCAAAGCTATCAGCTAGAAGCCCCCGCAAAGTCCCACTGCTGAAAAAAAGAAATGTACTGAATAGGTTGAAATGTGCCAAAGGACACATTGACTGGCCAAAGGAGAAATGGGGCAACAGTCTGTGGACTGATGAGAGCAAAATTGTTCTGTTGTTTGTTTGTCCGACGACCCCCATGCACTACATTCAAGCCACAGTATGGTGTCAAGTATCAAGCATGGTGGTGCAAACGTCATGTTATGGGGATGTTTCTCATACTGTGGTGTTGGGCCTATTTATCGCATACCAGGGATCATGGATCAGTTTCAATACATCAGAATACTTGAAGAGGTCATGTTGCCTTATGCTGAAGAGGAAATGCCTTTGAAATGGGTCTTTCAACAAGACAATGACCCAAAACACACCAGTAAGTCTTGGTTCCAGATGAACAAGATTGATGTTATGGAGTGACCAGCCCAATCCCCAGACCTCAATCCCATAGAAAACGTGTGGGGTGACATCAGAAATGCCGTTTCTGAGTCAAAACCCAGTAATGCAGAGGAATTGTGGAATGTAGTTCAATCGTCCTGGGCTGGAATACCTGTTCACAGGTATATATATATATATACTTTGTCGAGCCCTCTCTCTCTCTGTCTCTCTCTCTGTCCATGATTGTCTTCTCGGCAGCACACAGACACACACAGACACACGCAGACACACACAGAGGCAGGAGGGCAGGCAGCCAGAGAGGCTGCAGTCCGATCCAGCTCCTACCCTAGAAAGTTTTTCTTGGCTTGCGTGAGTGGTGATGAACAAAAGACTAAGCAGCCAGTGCCTCAAGTTTACAGCCAATTAGCCAAAAGACAAAACAAATAGCTTCTGTCTTGCTGACATGAGCTCCTAGCTTGTGTGATAAGTTAGCTAAGGTTTAGCCGAGGCATCATGGCCCTACAGGTAGATATTCTGTACGTAATGGAGACACTCCAGGTAAACAGCTACAGTAGAATCGGTGTCTAGTAACGTCATCCCAATCGCCACATTGATATGCATACTGTATAGGGCGGTAACTAATTAAAATGCGCTAATATGCATACATTTGACAAGGCCCAGTTAATGAGTCTTTTCCCATGAAATGTTAGGTTTAAATATGGAGATGGATTTAGAAGAAATCTACTGATGCACCCTAAAACAAATACCTTCTAAATGTGTATTTTGGAAGTTTTATTTAAATTAGAGTAAAGGACGACATGAAAGCAAAATAGACCAAAATCTCTAAATTGACCACAACATGAAGAAAGTGTCCTGCATTAAACAGTAAATAACTACGATACGACTTTATTGTCAGCCAGGGCTGGATTCTCTTTGCATCCCTGGGTAGCTCATATAAAAAAGTGGACATAGACATACATAAAAAAAAAACATACATGAAACATTACCACAAATGACATAAACACGTAAGTAAGGAAACAAAGCATACATGTACAACAACAGAAAATGACATGAACATACACAGTTGGAGACTTGTAACCCTGAATAAATATTGCACTGGATTTAATGTAGCTGGTTTAACAGTACAACAGTGACTTCATCATTTGGATCGTAGGCTCCTCATCTAATAATTGGTTTTTCCAGCAACATTGCAGCAACAGCCTTCTTCAGTTTAGTGTGAAGATTTTTGTTGAGTGTTATTTATTCCAATAGCACCAAAAGAATTTAAATGACTTATTGCCATTTGCAAAATAAACAAATTCTTAGTGTAATAATGTCCCTATCCTTGGTGCAGTCACTTATTCTAAATATATACTTGTAACTAGTAGCACATTGTGGCAGAGTTTCCTTTGCTGTTTGTGATTAACCAGGTGAAGACTAAAAAGTCTTCTGTGTGAACTGATTATTTTGTTGTTATTAAATCTATTGAACAATTGCATAAGGGAAATAAAATCAGTTTTTAAGGTAGTCAGAGTTGTGTCAATATATTTAGGGCCCTATCTCACACCCGGCGCAGCGCACAGCATTGATAAAAAAAAGTGTCTTTGCTAGTTTGAAGACCGACGCAGTTGTCAATTTCCCGTCCAGCGCCCGCGTCGTTTAAATAACAAATGGACCTGCGTCCCATCTGTGGCCCATGGGCGTGCTGGTCTTACAGGGAGGTGTGTTCAGGTGCATTCTGGGCGTGCTGGTCTTACAGGGAGGTGTGTTCAGGTGCATTCTGGGCGTGCTGGTCTTACAGGGAGGTGTGTTCAGGTGCATTCTGGGTGTGCTGGTCTTACAGGGAGGTGTGTTCAGGTGCATTCTGGGCGTGCTGGTCTTACAGGGAGGTGTGTTCAGGTGCATTCTGGGCGTGCTGGTCTTACAGGGAGGTGTGTTCAGGTGCATTCTGGGCGTGCTGGTCTTACAGGGAGGTGTGTTCAGGTGCATTCTGGGCGTGCTGGTCTTACAGGGAGGTGTGTTCAGGTGCATTCTGGGCGTGCTGGTCTTACAGGGAGGTGTGTTCAGGTGCATTCTGGGCGTGCTGGTCTTACAGAGAGGTGTGTTCAGGTGCATTCTGGGCATATTGCTATCTTGAGGCAGCGGGAAGTGATCACGCCATTGACCGACAAAAACCTGGTCTAAAGTCAATAGCGCAGCATCTCATTGTTATTTTAACAGCAAATTAGTAAAATGCTAGATCTAGACTCGTGCACAGCGTGCGCACACTATGCTTGTTACACACACAGGGACGCACAGCAGCACACACACATGCAGAAGATTACAAATAAAAATATTACAGTGCAGATCCTCCATCATAACAGCAATGCTCCAAGGTCCAAACGCGCCTGGCTTTTAAAGGGAATGGGAGATGATCTCTGATTGGTTTATTGCATGTTACGCCCAAAACAAACCTCTGATTAATGAAGACACTAAGTACAACCCTTTTGAACCATGCGCCTGGCACACGGACCCTTTTTGCCGCCGTCAAACTAGCACAAGTGGATTTGGACACGCCCTAAACACACCTGCGCCAGGCGCTTCACGCCGTGCGCTTAGATCATTAAAATAGGGCCCTTAACGGTTACATTTTGAATAAATAATTATTTATTAACTATTAGCACTTTTTTTTCCCTTGAGCCCCTGCCACCCAAAGGGTCTGTGCATGTAACTGATACTGTTGATGCCTTCTGGCTTTCGACCCTCATCCAGCTAGACAATACCAGATAACAACCTCATTTTGTGCAGCACAACCTGTACGTGCAAGAATAAAGCCCACACACATATTCATACAAACAGCTTCCTAATGCATACACCACTCTACATCAATCTAGCGCTGCCTTTGAAAGGATGAAACAATCCTCCTCCTCCTCAGTGAGGCTCATCACGCTGAGCAGCCATGTAGGAGGCTGTGTGGGAGACAGACATCAACCAAATGAAGTCATCAAAAGCAGCATTTAAAATTTAAAACACAGACAAGAGAGTTGAAGCAAGCTGCTGAGAAAGAAGACTTCCAGCAGGGTTCAGCTCAAAACATTCACTGTGAATTATAATGCCAGAGTTATGCAGATTTGGCAGGAACGCTGCAGGCTACATCACTCGTACTAATGACTCCAGGAGGAGATGTATAATAAAATATCTAGTAATTCACCGGCTGCACTAAGTAAATAATTTGAATATATTTGCCTGTAAATGTCTCTTAATAGAGAGCAGCGAGCAAAATGTCTCCATGGGGGAAAAAATTTAATTTTCTTCTGTCATTCAAATAAAATACACGGCACAAGGATATTCACAATATTCAAGCACCTCGGCTAATCTAATTTATTTAAAAAAAATGAAACACTGAATTGGACATTGGGGATTCATAAAATTGAAAACTCTGCATTGCACCAGTAGAGGGGCTTATATACTACAAACACTTTTTATGCAAATGAGTGTCGGAGCAGCACACTGTACCGTTTGTCTTTTCAAAGGGAGTGGAAAGTTGAGCAATGCATCTATATAATATGCATTTATTGTAGCGTGAGACTAGATACAGTACTGTCTGGTATTTATCATATCACAACAGTGTGGTCTTTTCCTGGTGCTGTTCTTGTGAGTGTGATTTTGGATTCTCTTAAAAAACATGACAATACATTCTGATGCATTTGCGTATTCGGTTGAAGTTTTTTAGGCGTAGGCCTATATGAACTAGGATTGCACGATATTGACAAAATGTGATATTGCGATATCGATATTAATTTTGATATTTTTAAACTTATGTAAAATTACAAAAGTTATGGGAAAACGCATCAAAATAGATACAAAACAAATATAACACAAGGTTTATTTCAACTGACTGTCATATTGGACTGGTACAACATGAATAAATAAATAATGACCATGTCTACAGAACAGGACATGTTCTACTGGTTGGACAGTATATAATATATAAATAAAGAGAACAGGACATGTTCTACTGGTTGGACAGTATATAATATATAAATAAAGAGAACAGGACATGTTCTACTGGTTGGACAGTATATAATATATAAATAAAGAGAACAGGACATGTTCTACTGGTTGGACAGTATATAATATATAAATAAAGAGAACAGGACATGTTCTACTGGTTGGACAGTATAACATATATAAATAAAGAGAACAGGACATGTTGTACTGGTGGGACAGTATATAATATATAAATAAAGAGAACAGGACATGTTGTACTGGTTGGACAGTATATAATATATAAATAAAGAGAACAGGACATGTTCTACTGGTTGGACAGTATATAATATATAAATAAAGAGAACAGGACATGTTCTACTGGTTGGACAGTATATAATATATAAATAAAGAGAACAGGACATGTTCTACTGGTTGGACAGTATATAATATATAAATAAAGAGAACAGGACATGTTGTACTGGTGGGACAGTATATAATATATAAATAAAGAGAACAGGACATGTACTGGTGGGACAGTATATAATATATAAATAAAGAGAACAGGACATGTACTGGTGGGACAGTATATAATATATAAATAAAGAGAACAGGACATGTTGTACTGGTGGGACAGTATAACATATATAAATAAAGAGAACAGGACACAACTTTTCTTTCTCTTCTCTGATTCGTTCCGTTTTGTTGTCTCTATTTCTTCACTCACACTGTCACTCTGTTGAAATATGCACACACACAGGTGGTCCGCTCCATAGGGTTTGTCACGTAGTGGACCCGTGCGCTGACGTGCACTAACATGTGCACGTGTCACAGTAACTGGCCAATGAAACATGATCACTATAGAGTTTCAAGCGGGCTCTAAATCAAACACTAACTAAGTAGGGGTGTAAGAAAAAATCTATACACTTGAGTATCGCGATATTTTGTCTTGCAATACTGTATCGATTTTCAAAAAGGCAATATTGAGTTGTTTTTTTATAAAAAAAATTTAAAAAATTAATTTTATTTATTCATTTTTTGTTAAACGTTCACAAATATTCATGTACTTATTTGTTAACCATGGCACCATATACACACTACAGCACATACAGTACTGCAAGCTTTGGCCCAATTAACTTGTCTCAACGTAGAGCATTAACTCAGAAACACCGATACTGCCCCTCTTTACCTCGTTCGGTTTATTCAAATGCTTTGTGGGTACATCACTAATCTTTAAACCACAGTTGGTGGGCAAGAAGAAGATATCGGGCGCCTGGGTAGCTCACCTGGTAGAGCAGGCGCCCTTATGTAGAGGTTTACTCCACGACGCAGTGGCCTGCAGCCCTTTGCTGCATGTCATTCCCCCTCTCTCTCCCCTTTCATGTCTTCAGCTGTCCTATATAAATAAAGGCCTAAAATGCCCAAAAAATAATCTTTAAAACAGAAAAAAAGAAGAAGCTATCTAAGAGATATCGTTAAGGTGAGGCGATACATGCCTCCAGTAACGTAAGGCCAGCTGCAGCTATTGGAACAGCCAAGCTATGGAGATTAGAGCCCGACCGACATCGGCGGGCATGTTATCGGCCGATATTAGGCATTTTCCAAACTATCGGTATCAGCATTTATTATGGCCGATAAATGAATATTTAAAAAATAAAATGAAAACGGACGAAACCCCCTTCAACCATGTTCTGAGTGTTGGCGTTGCATAGTCTGTCCACCAGAGGGCGCTCTACAACCTCCCTGTTGGCAACACTCTTTGATTTGTTTTTGTTTTTGTTCAAAGGACTTTAAGTTCCATATCTTAAGTTTGTATTTTTATACATTTTATTTATCAGAACTTATATCGGAATATCGGATTTTTAAATCACCAAATATTTGTATCGATATCGTCCTTAAAAAATCAGTCGGGCTCTAATGGAGATCACAGCAGAGACAACCACTTTACACCTTTACTCTAACAGCTGATCTACGGATCCCTCACTGCACCAGCACTGCAATAACAAACACTTTATATCTGCTCCAAAGGAGAGAAACTGGATGTCGTGACCAAAGGCATCTATGGAGCTCTCTCCCTGTGTGTGTGTGTGTGTGTGTATGCATGTGTGTGAGCTTGTTTACACCTTCACTAAACCACAACAGGAGCTGCAGTCACAGCATCTACTTAGTGCTACTTTACAGCCGTCCTCCCTCAGGAGGCATTAGAAGATAAGTGCTCTTTAAAAAAACTTCTCTGCAGATAATTTGGTGTTCTCCATCTTCTCTTGCCTGTCAAACAGCCAGAGCTCAGCTTCTCCTGAGGCTGGAAACACAAAGGCTACTGCACTAAGAGAAGAGTTTCTGTCCTTTCCAGAAGTTGAGGCAGCACTTTTATACTTCACGGGACAGTGTAATTGGGGGGTAGTTGGGGTAAAGGTCCTGACAGACCCCAATTAGGGCAAAAATATAGGATATGGTGGTGAACATCTCCTGTCATAGCTTGTTAGTCACATCCTTCTGAATGCATTGTTCTTAAAACAGCTGAGGGAATAGAAGCTTTAGTCCAATGACATTATAGTTGCATGGATAGTGTCAGGTTTCAGCAGGAGGACCCAAATGCAAGACGGTGACACTTTACTTGAAGGTATCGACATAATAAGTCATAACTATGACATGACACTGTCATGAACGTGTCATAAATGTTATAAACAAGTCATAGACGTTTATGACTTCTGTCATTAAGTGTCATTCGGTTTTTGTCATGACAAGTTGACATTGTTTGGGTTGTCTTTATTATGACAAGTTGACATTAATCAAAGTGACATTACCAGAAGATATCTTGGTCATGACAAGTCAACATTACATTAGTTTGGGATGTCTTTGTAATGACAACTTGACATTAACCAGGATGACATTACCAGAAGATGTATTTGTCATGACAACTTGATATTACATTACTTTGGAGTGTCCTTATTAAGACAACTTGACATTAAACAGGATGACATTATGTCAAGTTGTCATGACAAAGACATCCTCTGGTAATGTCATCCTGGTTAAAGTTGTCATTACAAAGACATCCCAAACAAATTTAATGTCAACTTGTCATGACCAAGACAACTTCTGGTAATGTCACTTTGATTAATGTCAAGTTGTTATAACCAAGACAACCCAAACAATGTCAACTTGTCATGACAAAAACCGAATGACACTTAATGACAGAAGTCATAAACGTTTATGACTTGTTTATAACGTTTATGACACGTTCATGACAGTGTCATGTGATAGTTATGACAGTGTCATGTCACGATTATGTCGATACCTTCAAGTAAAGTGTTACCTGCAAGACTCTTCCAGGCAGAAGTTCAGACAAACACGCTTTATTATGACAACTTACAAACTTACAACTACAAATCTGCAAACATACAAACGTACAGGACTTAGACAGGACAAACAGAGAGACAAACCAACAAAGAACAGAGGAACTGGGGGTGTAGAAATACACAGACCAATTAACAGGAAGACAAAGGACTGGACGAGACCAACAAGACAATAATTGGGAACAGGTGAGAGCAGAAACGGAGGGAAACTAACAAGACAGGAAGTGCAGACCATATAAGGGGATGGGCGGAGACAAAGACGTCATGACAGACAGGTAACCACAGAGCACATGGGAAACAGCAACAAGCACAAAACACAACACAATATACAAAATGGCCACCAGGGTGGCACAAAGGCAGTCAGTCACGGCAGGATCCTGACAGAACACTTTTGCAATTTGAAAATCCTGAATTGACCAGACTGGAGAGTCTTTTCAGCTCACAAGAATAATAAAAAAAAGGGAAGAACACAACTTTAACCCAAGATAACATATCAAACTGATAAACCACTTCACACAAATAAAGACTCTCCACTTCCTGTCAGATAGACGATGGTGGTGATGGAGCTGAGGATTGTAGATGGCATAGCTCCAGAACAGTATTGCACACATTTGTTCTCTTCCTGTCTTAAATTTAATCTTTTTTTCCTGAAGCTTGAAGTATTTTATCTCCCGAGTTGACAATGCGCTCCGCAAAAATTGAATTTCTTTGCTGTTTGTTTCTCCGGGTTAGAATTTAGCACACTGTTGTGTGATATAACCGGTCAAGACCTACTACTAGAGCTACTTTCTGCTCCCTGAAGAGCAGCATCAGACTGCTCTGAGAGTCCAGTTCAGATACCATCTGGGTTACTGTTTGCATTATAGCTCCTAAATAACAAAAGCGGTGTCTGAAATTACTCCCATGTTCACCCATTCACTACTCTCTATATAATAAGCAGATAGTTTACTCCCCAATAAGAAGCGAGATTGTGAGATTGTTAGGAGAAAGTCATGGTCACTACTTACTTTGTTCCTTTGTGAATATAGTGCACTACAGAGTAAATAGGGAGTGGTTTTTGGGGATGAAATAAAGGTCAATCTTTTGTTAAAGAGTGATAGTGGAGAAACATATTTTTCAGAGTTTAAACCTTAACATTAAAATGGAAAGGACAGTTTTCGATTTTCCATCCCTGATTGATGGTTATCACGTAGTTTCCAGTCCGGTTGTTATGGCAAACGTGTTAGAAAACAGTTTCCTATTTATACATCCAACAGACACAGAGCAACATCACATTTGTTCGTTTCTGAACTGAACTAGTCCATTAGAGGATGGATACCCGAACCGAGCCCGTTGGAACCCGTCGGAACCTGGCGGTACCCGACCGGCCGGGCCGGGTTCGGACAGATATTTAGAAATGATGTTCGGGTTCGGGTTGGGATCAGTGCCATAAGACATTGAACATTTTAAATTTAAAAAAGCTTATTATGTAGGTGCGCGCCTGTGTTAACTTGCGCTTGTTGCCCCGTGTGTGCTGATGCGCTCATCTGTTGACATTTCCCATAGACAGTATATATAATGGACCAACAGATCCCGTTGCTCTGGACGGAGACCAGTGAACGATATTAGAAGCACTTTTCCGGTGATGGCTGAGCGTTACTGAGCAGCCTCCAACTGAGAGAGACGACGTAAATGTGACGTTAGCAACCTGTCTGAAAGTTGGAAGTCTTCTGGTAGCTGTGCCAAGAGAAATCTCAATCATTCCCAATCTAGCAGAGACGGAGAGCGTAGGTATATGTAAGGAGATAACATAGGCACGGGATAATTATTGTTAACTAAAATGCTAGTTAACATTAGTAATTAAACTTAAACAGCTAATGGAAGTCCAAACTGCCTGCAAGCTTCTCCTGTACTATACGGTAATTACTCTACTGTGCGACAGTAAGTAAGTAAGTGGTTATGACACAATCGTTAGCCTATTTTTACAAAAACGTCTGCTATGGAGCCATAACGTGAGATACAAGATAATGGAGCCTTTTATACATTGTCGTGTTTCTTTAGAAATAAACAATGGACAAATAAAGTCTTTAAACGCTTCGGATGCTAACGTCGGATGATCGTTTGGTAGCATCAAAATGGCGCCATAGGAGGTTTGAGTTCTGAAGCAAAGCTTACCCCCTTGACATTTCTGAATGCCTTCCTACAGTTGCTTAATAAAAGCTTTCCACACAAACAAACATACATGTGTCATAAGAAAAAAACGAGATTTTAACTGTGTCGGGCTCAGACATAAATATCTTAATGCCTGTCGGGCTCGGGTCAGGCTCGGACAGAAAAATGCGGCCCGATCCGCACTCTAGTCTCCATCCAACCACTGAGAGAATTATCAATGCTCTTTATACTCACTGGGTTCACCAGCTAGTACAGTACAGCGTCACACATCCTCAGCAATTAAGCACACAATTAGATGTTGTCACATTGAATCCAGGTTTCTTAAAACTGAAGCTCATGCCATCATAATTATTTAAAGGTAGAATACTGACACTAACACAAACAGATCCAACCAACAGCGGGAAGCTGCTACTTGAACGTTCATTTCTTTTGGCTAGGCATTAATATTTGTACCAATGCAGTCATGCAGAAAGGCAGTAGTCTTGGCCCTGAACATGACCACACACACTCAAACCCTGTTAAAAAGCCAGCGGCGGTAATTTATAGAGGCTGAGAATGTCACAGCGGGGAAACAGACAGTGGAAACTATTAGCTACTCTTCCTCATTCACCCCTCTCACCCTAATCCTCCTCTTACTCTTCCTCCTTTTATCTTCAGCCTTCTTCCACGTTCATTTGCTTGTTTTCTTCCTCTCTCACTCACCTCCATGTCTACCTGGTCTATGCTCCTCCCTTTCCCTCATACCGGCTATCCTCCTCTGCCTCCTGCTTCGTCTTACGAGGTCAAATCATCCCAAAGATGAGAGGCGGTGCATCAAGAAAGCAGATGGTGGCCCGTACATACACACACACAGTAACACACACACACACACACACACACAGCAAAGTCATTGAGGGATAAAATGGAAAAGGCAGTAGAAAATGTCACTGCAGTTGTGAGAAACACACTACTACCAGACAGCCTGCAGACTCTGACCCCTAAACTCTAACCTCTCATTCTTTATTTTGCTCTTCCTCCCCCTCTTCTTTCCTTCCCTTATCCACCTTCAATTCTCCTCACCCTCATTTTTCTCCTGCAGCCCACCCTTTTCCTCTGTTTCACCTCAACGTGCTTAGCTCTGAATTAAATCTGTCTTGTTGTATTGAAATTCAGCCTTACCTTTCCTTCTTTAATGGCCACTGACTCAGCCCTGTCCTCCTCTCTAATACAAACTGACTGGCCCTGCTTCGTCTCATCAGCAGTCTGCAGAGCTGTGGACGCCGGGTTTATAAAAATACACAACAGAGAGAACGTTAAACTGTTATCAGCATCTATCTCAGTGTATAAAGAGCCTGAACTGTGGCACATGAAGTGATGCAGATACACTGGAGGACGTGCATTGTGCTGATGCAAACAATGGAGCGGCACCACAGTTCCATGGTATTATCTTGTTAGGGTTGTTGTTTCTCACAATGTGAGGCTGAAAAGCTTTCAACTGCAAGGCTTACAGTGACAGTGGTGACGTCCAACCCACACTGTGAATGTAGCACAGTGGACATATGCTGTTGAGGAAAGCCACTTTCATCTGCTAAACCCACACAAACTGCCTGTGTATGAGTGACAGAGGTATTCACAAAATGTCTGGTCCGGTCGCCTTGAGATTTCATCAAAACCAGAAACTCTTCATCATGTCGTCTTGTTCCACCTTTCCATCCATGGTTCACCATATTTAAATTCAAGACTTATGAGTCTGTCACCTTGAACACTTCTCGCTCTGACTTCTGATGGGTCTGAGAGTCACCTTAAGATATTTGATCAGTATGTCTGACAGTTAAACCTTAGAAAACCAGAGGAAACGTCGGAATTGGGGATGCGGAGATTGCTTTCCGGAGCAATCTGACATTCACACCCAGTTTGCAGTGATAGGTCAGGTGTGTGGAGGGGAGTAAAGAGCCAGGGTTTGAAGTTCTAGTGTATCTAAAGCTCTCTAACCCTAACCCTCTTTTCATTCTGGACACAACTATTTCTGTCACTGTCCTGTACAACTGAGCGTCATTTTGTCTTCCAGTCAGGGGAGAAGGTCTTAAAATGTATGCTGTTATACCCATATTCAGGCGGTATCATGACTCATGTCTCACACTTTTTGAACATGTACACAACAAATAGCACATCCACCGTGCAGACGCAGCCCTCTAAATGGACACTTGCAATGATTTAAAGGTATTAGTGACGTCTTTTAAATCGCTTCGAGTTTTTTTTTGATACTGCTAAACATTGTTTTATCATAACTAATGCTTTTTATAATTTGTAGATTTCCATTAGTTACCTTGTGTGAAGAACTTTGCAATTTGGGTTTTGAAAAGTGATAGAGCACTCAAGAATATTAGAAAGCTCAATTTACTAAATATGTTTATACCTCCCCCTTTTTATTTTTGACATTCCTTGAGGTATGATGTTTAACTTTGTACACCAAATAGGAATAGGAAACTAACGGTGATATTTTCATGAAATCTGCTATCACCAGAGGATACATTTCTAATGCTAGTCATTAAACTGGCAAAGCTTTTCTCGAGCGCCACCCTCACACCAAAGTTTTGCAACTTTCCAAGCTATCTAACTGACAGTTTGATATGAACTGTGCTGAACACATTCTGTTCATATTCATATTCATATGTTGTGTTTGCACCAACTGCAGCACAGACTTCCCTTTGAATGGATGATCTGTCTAGCCAAAGGCTAATCCCTGCTATAATAGAGACTGAAAGAGCACGGTGACCTTGGTAACTAATGCAGTTACAGTTGGTACATTTTATGTCCCCAGTTAAATATCCAATTACGACAGTCATAACTAATGTATCTGCTGGTGCAAATAGAGTTGTAAGTGTAAAAACAATTTGTTGTTTAAGTCTACTGTCCCGGAGTGACGGAGTATCATGACCTCGGCAGATGAAAGCTTTTTGAGGCGACAGCAAGTCATATTTGATGACCACAGCTCCATTGATGAATGGCTTCATTATTTTGGGGAGACAGACTCCTTCTGGGGACGGCCTTGAACAAATACAGTCCAGCAGCGCCAAATATCAAACGGATAGACTGCAGTCCTCTGTCAGCTCCTTGTTTAACTATCTGTTCATTAATCCAGATTCATGACTGGTGGCTCCACATCCGTTCTGTAACCTTGACTTCATCAGATCCCATTCATGGCTCCACTTTGCCTGCACACATTTCCATAAATGACACTAAAGAAGAAATATGAAAGTGGGATTTATCCTCAGCCACTTTCCCTGTTCCTCACCCTGGCTCTGGCTGATGCTGCCCTCGAATGAATCATAAAGGACCGGGAGCTTTGCTGGGAAGCTCGCCATACTTACACAACATTGCGATGGCTTTGTTCTTCCCTGTGCAAACACGCAGTTCACTGAAAAGCAATAAATTCCCATGTGGCAAGCCTATACCTAAAATAAGCTGTGGTTCACACTCTCTATCCTCAGCATTTTCTTCACCGGATTAATGGTGGAACAGATGAGATTTAATCAAGCAGCCCTAATATTCCCCTGGAGCCGCCTCAGTTTAAATAACCAACTCTTTCTTAAAGCAACGAATAGCCTTCAATTGGTGAGTAATGCCACCACTGAGTTTGCCATTCAGCCTCTAGCATCTCAATATTTTACTGTAACTCCAACCCAGTCTCATGGCAGTTTGTGAACTGTTCACGTAATTTAATCTATTGATTGACGGACACGTTTATCTCATTTTTGTCGCGATGGTCAGCACGTTTTTCATACTAATGTATTTCAATGGGAAGCATCTTTCGTGATCACAGCACGATTCTTTCTGCCAGGCTGCAGCAAAAGCTGTATGTAGCTTTGCTATTGTAATAACCTGATTCACATCAGTTATTTTGTATTTTTCACTGTTCTTAAATATGTTGGTTATTGATAAGATGCATAACTTTTCTTTGGTTTATGTCAATGTGCATTACATTTATTGAAATCAATAATTATTATCATTCTGTTCGTACAGTTATTTGCAGGTAATAATATTTTCATGATGTGTCAATGCTTGTTTAGTAAGATTTAGAGATGACCTGAGAGTTTGATTTCCTGTTGACCTCGGTGTAATCACGCGAAGAAGAAGAAGAGGAAGAGAAAAAAAGGAGAAACACGAGGGTGTAGAGTAGAGCAGAGTTGAGCACATAGTGAGAGACAAAACGTATAGCCTAGCGTTTTAATGTGTATTTTAAATACATAGGACTGTATCTGTTTTCCTTATTGCTCTACGAGTGTGAGTCGGCACTGTTTGCTGCTGGCCAAGTGTGGTTTCGTCGGATTGAAGCAGCTAGCCAGCTTAGCTAACACGTCGCCATCGCCGGTGGCCGATGGTGCAGACGACGGCCGCATCCTTCGTCTGGACGCCCGCACGGACCGGAGCGGAGACTGTGGTTGGGAGAGGTTTCGGAGGTCGACGCGGAGGTGTTACTACGGAGGTTCTGCTGCTCATCGCTTCTGTGCGGACTGAAACAGGTCTGGAGAGAGGACGTGGTAGGAACTGTTCTCAGTCTACAGAGGTAGGCCTACTGGTGGCCTCGCTTTTCTTTTCTTCCTGAGCTCCAACTTTAAGCGCGCCAATGAAACTTAATGCAAGCTTGCTAAAAGAACGAACTAAAACAAAGACTGCACTCGGGTAAAACAAAAATACTAAAAACTAAACGGCCCGGGTCTTTCTATTTACTATTTTATTTTCATATTGTGATTTCTCTGTATTAATGTGAATTGAATCCTGCATTCCGTGAATACAAAGTTGAACAGAGATACTGTATTTGCGTTGTTTCTCATTATACTGTAAAACTAGATGGGTTAATTCATATATATATTGAGTATTAAGTTAATTTTGTTTTTTGTTATTAAATCAGGATTGTTCCCCTAGCCTCTCATTAGTTACTAAAGTCATAACGAGAGTCATAGCTACCCTAGACAGATTTATTATACACTGAGATGTCTCTTTCACCATTTTATCAAGTATGTAGTCCAAGGGTGTAACACTGTGATTGCTGCATAAAGGGTTTTTTTCATATTACGAGCCTATGGTGAAAGAGTTACACTATTATTGGTATTTTTAGCCCTATAACCACTGTTTTAATCAACATTTATTTAATTACTACGTCACTTACGGAGTATTCCGCTGATTTTTTTAAACGTTATTACGGTGCATAAATTACTGGAACAAAACTGAGGAACGTGTTGTTGCTGGGGACAAAACCACTGATTAAATATGCACATTGAAGCGATACTGGCGTTAAAGACCCGCTGATCGCTGTCCGATTCTCTGATATGAATGCCCGCATTGCATTGTGGGATACGGGCTTCGCATGCGCCCCGCTCGGATGATATCGTAGTGTTCTGTCTTACAGCATACTGTAATATTTCACAGGTAATAACCCCGAAATAATATTATTAAAATAAAGAAATGAATACCATGATAACATCTAAGTAAATGCTGATAGATGTAGCGTTATAGTTTTAAAAATATCAATAAACAACAAAGCAATCCAACTTCCCTGGCAATAAGACAGAAATAAGAACATTAAAAGAAATACATGTAAACCACGATAAGGTCTCGTCGATAAATGTTGATTAAAACAACGGCTATAGGGCTAAAAATACCAATAATAGCAAACCTGTATACAGCTTTTGCTACAGCCCGACTGGCAGAAAGAATCGTGCTGTGATCACGAAAGATGCTTCCCATTGAAATACATTAGTATAAAAAACCAACCCAGTCTCACGGCAGTTCTTGAAATGGTCACCTTATTTAATGTATTGATTCGTGTTCACGGGGACGTTTTTCTCGTTTTTTTCGTGGTGGCAAGCACGAAAATGTAAAGTAATGTATTTCAATGGGAAGCACATTTCGTGATCACAGCACGAATACGGCCGAAAATCCACGTAGGGAGGTTGGTCGGGCTGGTGGATGGGTCGCGTCCCGCGTGGGGCGTTTTGTTTCCCTTTTGTCTTCCTAATCACAACCGCCCCGTTATTGTCACGCGTCCCCCGCGGCCGTCTCCCGGCGTGTGAGGCGTCCTTTCCCCGTTGTGTTTTTCCGAAACCCAACCTCTGAATAGATGGTTCCCATTTCGTGCTGGCCACCATGAAAAAAACGAGAGAAACGTGTTGTACATGTATCAATAGATTAAAAATAACGTGACAATTACACAAACTGCCGTGAGACCGTGTTGAAAAAACGCGTTGACCATCACGAAAAAAAAACGAGAGAAACGTGTTATACATGTATCAATAGATTAAAAATTACGTGAACATTTCACGAACTGCTGTGAGACTGGGTTGGTAACTCATATTAAATCCCTCCACAGCCTGCAGCAGCTGAAAAATACTCCAACACTGAGCATGGAAATAAACAAACCATGCCAATCTTAAAGCTTAATTGGCTAAGACTGGACACCAAGTTCAAGGCGAAGAAAATATGATAACCTGTCCATCATGTCAGCCCTCATAAAGTTTAATCACAGGACAACGGGGCGGAAGCTGTCTGAATATAGATGGATTTCACCTGACTGACTCACAACAGCTATTTAAATATGACTTTCAGGCAGTACTCAGAAAGTAAACTGACACTACAAAGTTTAAATGTCATTAGTTGTGAGTTTAGAGTGGTGACTCAGTCAACATTATTAAAAGGCCCAGGGACGAGGGCGAAAATACTAATCCGTATACCGACCAACAGTGGGAGTGTAGTGGTATTAAGGGTGGGATTAAAGTCATTGAGTGTTCTTTAGCTTATCTGTCATTAGGCTATGATTATAGCACACACTCCAATGGCTCTAAATCAGCTCTAAGGGAAGATAAAGGAGGACTGATGAGGCTAAGAGAGACAGATGAAAGCATGCTTTTTCTGATTGATATTTTGATTGTTCTCTAAACTGTTTGTTTATATTAAACAATATATAATTGGGCCAAGAGTCACACACTTTTCTTGTTCCTACATATACATAATCGGATAAAATAATGCAGTTTCTTTCTTTAAATGCCCAGCCTACTTCACATTTTTATTATCATATATAGTGCTGTGTTTCTTCTTCCATACAACCATCTTTGGCCAAACTTAAATAGGCCTAGCACTGACACTGGCACACAGAGAGCATGTTACAGTAAGCAGACAACAGCCACGACTTTCTTCTTACGTAAACTCACAGAATTAACTTTTATCAACTACATTTTTCAGGGGGCAGTTGTCATCGTAGGCGGTAAACGTAGGCGTTGCCTGAGTTTATCTTTGAAGGTTAAACCAGACCCCAAGGTATTTTGCGAGTGAGGGGAATAACGGAGCGGGAGGTTGATCGGAGAATCGGCACAGCGGGGGCGGTATTACATTCAATTTATCGCACCGTTGTGACGAAAAGACAGCTTAGCCAGAAGGCAAAGCTCTCGATCTACCGGTCAGTTTTCTTTCCTACCCTCACCTATGGTCATGAAGGCTGGGTCATGACCAAAAGAACGAGATCCAGGGTACAATCGGCCAAAATGGGTTTCCTCAGGAGGGTAGCTGGCGTCTCTCTTAGAGATAGGGTGAGAAGCTCAGTCATCCGAGAGGAACTCGGAGTAGAGCCGCTGCTCCTTTGCGTCGAAAGGAGCCAGTTGAGGTGGTTTGGGCATCTGGTAAGGATGCCCCCTGGGCGCCTCCCTAGGGAGGTGTTCCAGGCACGTCCAGCTGGGAGGAGGCCTCTGGGAAGACCCAGGACTAGGTGGAGGGATTATATCTCCAACCTGGCCTGGGAACGCCTCGGGATCCCCCAGTCGGAGCTGGTTAATGTGGCTCGGGAAAGGGAAGTTTGGGGTCCCCTGCTGGAGCTGCTGCCCCCGCGGATAAGCGGACGAAGATGAACGGATGGATGGTTAAACCCGCTAGCTGGCTACACTTCTAGCTGGAACTAGGGCTGGCAATATATCCATATTATTTTGATATTGTGATATCAAGATATCGTCTTAGATTTTGGATATCGTAATATCGTAATATGGCATAAGCAGTGTTCCCCTAACTGAGATTAGTTTTTTTAACTTAACACTTTAAAGTTTCTTTACATATTTACACCACATAAAACATAAAAACAAACAGCATCACCAATCTGTTTTTAACCACATATTATCTGGTCTAGTTTAGCTAAAAACACTGAATCCATCAGCGCTGTGGAGAAAGGCGAGGCGAGACTACCGGGAGGTGTACGTTACCGACAACGTTATATTACTTTAACCCATTCAACTGACTCTAGCAGCTACAGACGGGAACTAACAACAGACAGTTGTCTCATTCATGGACTCATGGCAGTGCGAGGTTGAATAAATACAGGGGAAACACAATTATTTATGGCATAAAAAATGTAATTCCGGCCTGATGGGGGTTCCCGTTGGCCTTGCGGCCCACCGGGCTTGTATAATTATAGGGGAAACACTAATAAGTGTCTTTTCCTGGTTTTAATGGCTGCATAACAATAAAATGATGTAATTTTCTGAATTTACCAGAATGTTCTAGCTGTTCTATTATTTGCCTTTAGCCACTCAGTCAATATATCCACTTTACTGATAATGATTTATCTAAAATCTCATTGGTACAATATTTTGTGAAAGCACCAATATAGTCAACCTGACAATATCGACGCAATATCGACATCGAGGTATTTGGTCAATAATATTGTGATATCTGATTTTCTCCATCTTGCTGGAACGCTTGCAGATACACTACTTGTTAGCGCTGCTGCAGCACCAAAACAACACTGAACTGGTGTACTGTTTGCTGTCCAAGAGCCGAGATGGGGGTGGGGGGTTCAGTTTGGAGAAATACTGTATCTCCCAAAGACAAAAAGTATCGCAAAGACGATTCAGAATTAGTTGCTGAGAGCTGAGCTTATAGCTTAGCATACTCTGTTTTAGATACCACGAAGAGCCATTCAAAGGATTAAGCAAAAAAATGCATTAATGCATGATTTCTGAAAAATATTGGTGACATATCAGTGTTTCTGTAACCCTAATGCTGCTTGTATATGACCAACAAGGTCGCAACACAATGCAGATGCTTTAGTGCAGCAACTTTCTCTGAATTGTGTTTAATCACTGATGTTTAGGAATACATATTTCACTGTTCAGTTTTGATTTGTCACACCTGATATGAGCATTTCAGCAGATAGACTGAATCTATACAGTGTCTCTATTAAATAGGCATGAAAAGCAGCTCCACTTAACATGAAGTGGTTTAGGCCTTGCTGCTAAGGCGCTGACTTGTAGTGAGCCAAGAAACACAAATACCAAAACTCTCAAGACATATTTTAGCTCCTTCATTTCACTGTGATAAACAGCTTCAGCCAGACCTTGCTAGAAACAAATAGATACAAATGAAAGTGGAGAGAAAAGTCAGCGTGGATGATTATTACTGTAAGTGAATAATGTACTATAGGTGGGCTCTTTGGGGAATAAAAGGCTGGAGGACAACGTATTGGTTTCAGAGAGCTGTGTTTGTTTTTTGTTATGGCTTTTAAATGGTTCTCCTCCTGGTGCAAAAGCTTTTACATCAAGGCAATACTCTTTTAATTGGGCTCTCTGTAGCTTCTCATGACAATACTTTTCATCCATCCGTCCTCTCAATCCAAATCCTCAACCATTATTTACTTTCTTAAATGTTGTAAAATGTCTGTCTATCATTAGGAGTCTTTTTATCTGTCCATGCTTCACCTTTAAAGAGGCCATTGTTAATGTGTAAAGTATCCATTCATCCTCAGGTTAGAAAACATATTATTGTTGTATTTGTCTACACAGGCAAAGAAGGCTGCAAACATCCACAGTCCTTCCTCTTCTTGGACAACTAACACTACTTTTGCATTCAGTGGGAAGTAAGGCTATGTTTAGACAGAAACGTGACCTAATTCTTTTGGATTTGTGACATTATGTTTTAAGTGTGTTGTTTTTCTTTTCCCACATAAAGTAAAAATTCCTCCTATCTCCTCGTTCTTGCTTTTCTTTCTTGCAGGGAGCAGAACGACTATAGTTTCTATGTACATCTGTTTAATGAAATCACCCTGTAGGGTACTTTCAAACCTTACATGGGTAGTAGTAACCTTATTGTTTATTATTGAGAAAGTAAAATGGAACTCTGTAGCATAAAAAGTGTTGTTTGGCAGTACTTTCAGTCAAAAGAAGGCCATTCAAGTCCAGCTACATGTTCAATTTGCAATGCCAATTTGTCTCGTGGTGGCGAGGACCCTAAACAATACACAACATCACCGCTGTTACAACATCTGGTATGAAACATCTGGAAGAATACGAGTTGTCCATGAAGGAATCTACAGACAGCAACCAAAATTGTTCAGGTACAGCAAAGGAAGGACAGTCACTGCTAAAAACTTGTGTTAACCAGACGACCAGCTTTGCTAGCCCCGGGAGTAGGATTCGGTATTCGGCAGAATCTTAATCAGTGGATTCGGTATTCGGCCGAACCCCAAAAATCTGGGTTTGGTGCATCCCTAGTAGTTAGAAAAAGTTAGCAACTAGCATGGTGAACATAGTGGAGCCTTTAGCTGTTAAAGTTGTATATTTCCTTCATGAGTTGGTGGAGACCAACAACAGAGCTAAAAGAGATAGAATATTTAACTTCGATTAATCAGGTTGACAGAAACACCACTCCAAATGAATGCCAATGTTACTCTATCTCCTGGATGACATTGAAGACTATAATGGCAAGTTGTTTTCTGACACCTCTACTAGAGATGGCCCGATACCATTTTTTGCTTCCCGATACCGATTCCGATACCTGAACTTGCGTATCTGCCGATACAGAGTACCGATCCGATACCAGTGTCAGTGTCATATATTTTATTATGTTTTAACAACTGTATACTACTATCCCTGTATGGATGTGATATTATTTCTATCTTTGTTGTCAGTCTGGCTCTGGTTAAACTCTTTGTGAAAAATGAACGCCACAGAACTTTCTGTTATTCTGCAGTTTCACAGTCAGTTATAACAGAAAAAGAAAATAAATAAACTACTTTAACGTAGATTTTCTTTAGGGCTTTATTACGTGGTATCTGATCGGTGCATAAACTCCAGTACTTCCCGATACCGATACGCTGGTATCGGTATCGGAACATCTCTAACCTCTACGCAAGGTGATGAGACCGATGGTTTAATTTCTACTTGCTATAACTTAGTATATTAACATATTCACAGATTGCTAAATGCAATGACAGGAAATAGTCACATAGTAGTCATGTGTAGGGAAATGATTCAGTAATCAATAGGGGTGGGAATCACAGGATACCTCACATTACGATACATGGTTCACGATAGTTCAAACTGCTGTCCGCCATCCCGTTGAAAACCTCCTCCTCTTCGTCTAGTTGACTTATGTTCAAGTTTCCCTCATTTATGTGTTGGGCGCCACCTCAAGGAGCCATGAAGTAGCCACGCTGGGAGCAGGGAAATCTATTTAGAGCGCCTTATTTTATTCATTAAAATATCAGTGTTTCCATTCTCATATCGTAACAAAGGACAACGGTATATTGTCATATGGATATTTCGTCCAACTCCTAGTAATCAAAAACATCAGCAATCATAGAAAAATATAGGTTTAGCTCCATGCAATTAAAAAGCAAAAGCTTCTTTCAAGAGTCTCAATTTTGCACCAATGTTCAGCAATCGCGCAGAGAAGTTCATCATAGAAGATGTGGGAGACCAATTTTGCACCCAAAGGAGCCTCTTCAAAAGCCTTATCATTTGAAAAATCAAGAACAGCACGCTGTGACAATGTTCTTACTCTCTCTCCAGTCTTACTTGTCCTCTCCTGGAAACTTTATCACAATCACTCCATCCACCTACACAGATACTGCACACCAGAGAACAAGATGCTGAGTAAGATCTTAAAAAGCATTGTGGGAAATGAAAATGAAAGTGACTTAGCCTAATACTTTAGAGATGTACTCCGTGAACTTCACTGATGGATTAGATGAAACAGGAAAAATGTATTCTAAGATTTGTTTTTATCTTTAAGCAGGGATTTGAATCAGAAAAAAGGCTGTATTTGAAAAATAATATTAATTTAAACAGTGAGGTAGGGCTGCACGATATGAGGAAACTATGTGATATGTGATAAATAAACAGATATTAAAGTGCACTCCGTTATGCTTTTCTGCTGCTTTCAGTATTCTGCTAAAATACAAAATTACATGTTGAGTTTAAAACAAATGAAAGGAAATTATTTCCATAATTCTTTTATTAAACAAACTGAACATTCGATTAAACGTAAAAGGCATCACTAAAAATCTCGGAGTCTCTTTCGCGATACGTCGCAGCCTTTCACGATGCATTTATTGCGGCAGTTGATATTGTGATGACGATAAAAAAAAACAATATACTGTGCAGCCCTACAGTGAGGATTGCAACATATATAAACAACACACACACACACACACAGAAAATCTAGCAGTTGCAGAAGTACTGTGTGCATCCTGATCAACATCAACAAAGTAAAAGATCAAGAAAAAGTAAGACTTCTGCAGCTTGACAAGGCTTACAACCAAAGACACTACTGTCCAAATGTTAAGTCCTGAAGTCCATTGAGGAATACGACTTAAATACTAAAATCTTCAAGGCTGACGTGTTTGGAATGTAGCACCTTAATATGTTCAGAAGCAGCGAAAATCCAAAGCGTTAACAGCAAAGTAATCAAAGAATCAGGAGGATTTCTGAAGGCCAGCTGAAGAAACCCACCAGCTAACAATACAGCAAAGCTAATTAAATCCAGTAATTAACACCAACATTCAAAGTACTGCAGTGCTCGGAGGAACCGTGAAATAAATCAGAACAAAACGAGTTATAAGGCAACAAAACTTTTTGAGGGCACAATTAGAGAGACAGCAGAGAAGCAATAAACAGTAAAGAAAAGGAAACACAACCGACTCTAATGAGAGAAACAACTCTAATGGGGTTATAATTGTTATTGTATATTGTTATAATACCAAATCTTTCAATGTCAGCCTCTCCATTAAAACATTTTAAATGCACACTGAGAGTAGTCGAGATCTTGAAAAGTCTAAAATGGATTTAATTCAGTTTCCTCAACAAACAAAAAAGGCCTCAGAAGGTATCAAAAAGTCCTAAATATTTTCTCTGGCCGGCTGTCAGCGTAATGTTTACTATAAAATGTCTTAACAGGCTATCTGATCGTGGGATGTTGAGAGACGTTACACACTTCTAAACTAAAAGTGCTCTTGTTGTGACAGTGGGACTGTGCACCGTCAGATAGAACAGTAGTGGTAGTGTGCACATCCCCACCGGTGAGGTGCAGGGCAAAAAGGAGCTGGATACAACTAAAGGAATGAGGTGCCCACACTCTGCTAATTCTCCTATACGTTTATTGTGCTGCAACGTTTCGACCCTGCTGACGAAAACGAAACGTTGCAGCACAATAAACGTATGGGAGAATTAGCAGAGAGTGCGGGCACCTCATTCCTTTAGTTGTACTGTGCACCATAAGACCTGTAGCGAACTCTGTCACTACTGTTAGCGGCAGTAGCTAGAAAGCTCGTTGTCTCATAATGTGCAACTGAAATTTACCTGAAATCATTTCTATTTGCTTAATCCATCTTTTTTTTCCTGCCACTTATCTAGGTCCAGGTTGCATTAAAGGTCCCATGACATGGTGCTCTTTGGATGCTTTTATATAGACCTTAGTGGTCCCCTAATACTGTATCTGAAGTCTCTTTTATATAGGCCTTAGTGGTCCCCTAATATTGTATCTGAAGTCTCTTTTATATAGGCCTTAGTGGTCCCCTAATACTGTATCTGAAGTCTCTTTTATATAGACCTTAGTGGTCCCCTAATACTGTATCTGAAGTCTCTTTTATATAGACCTTAGTGGTCCCCCTAATACTGTATCTGAAGTCTCTTTTATATAGACCTTAGTGGTCCCCTAATACTGTATCTGAAGTCTCTTTTATATAGACCTTAGTGGTCCCCTAATACTGTATCTGAAGTCTCTTTTTATATAGGCCTTAGTGGTCCCCTAATACTGTATCTGAAGTCTCTTTTATATAGACCTTAGTGGTCCCCCTAATACTGTATCTGAAGTCTCTTTTATATAGGCCTTAGTGGTCCCCCTAATACTGTATCTGAAGTCTCTTTTATATAGGCCTTAGTGGTCCCCTAATACTGTATCTGAAGTCTCTTTTATATAGACCTTAGTGGTCCCTAATACTGTATCTGAAGTCTCTTTTATATAGACCTTAGTGGTCCCCTAATACTGTATCTGAAGTCTCTTTTATATAGGCCTTAGTGGTCCCCCTAATACTGTATCTGAAGTCTCTTTTATATAGACCTTAGTGGTCCCCTAATACTGTATCTGAAGTCTCTTTTATATAGACCTTAGTGGTCCCCTAATACTGTATCTGAAGTCTCTTTTATATAGACCTTAGTGGTCCCCCTAATACTGTATCTGAAGTCTCTTTTATATAGACCTTAGTGGTCCCCCTAATACTGTATCTGAAGTCTCTTTTATATAGACCTTAGTGGTCCCCTAATACTGTATCTGAAGTCTCTTTTATATAGGCCTTAGTGGTCCCTAATACTGTATCTGAAGTCTCTTTTATATAGACCTTAGTGGTCCCCTAATACTGTATCTGAAGTCTCTTTTATATAGACCTTAGTGGTCCCCTAATACTGTATCTGAAGTCTCTTTTATATAGACCTTAGTGGTCCCCCTAATACTGTATCTGAAGTCTCTTTCATATAGACCTTAGTGGTCCCCTAATACTGTATCTGAAGTCTCTTTTATATAGACCTTAATGGTCCCCTAATACTGTATCTGAAGTCTCTTTCCCAAAATTCAGCTTTGGTGCAGAATTACAGCCACTAGAGCCAGTCTCACAATGAGCTTTCCTTAGGATGTGCGTTTCCGTGTCTGTAGCTATTGAGGAGGAGGGGGGGGGCAAGGTGGAGAGTGGGGGTGTGGCCTTTACCAACTGCCACTTTGCTTGTTTGAAAGCCATGATGTCTCTCTCTTTCTCATGGGTGGGCCAAATTCTCTGGGTGGGCAAAGCAGAGAAAGGGGAGGTAACCTTTTCCCTTATGACATCATAAAGGGAAGATTCCAGATCAGCCCATCTGAGCTTTCATTTTCTCAAAGACAGAGCAGGATACCCAGGGTTCGGTTTACACCTATCACCATTTCTAGCCACTGGGGGACCATAGGCAGGCTGGGGGAACTCATATTAATGTTAAAAAAACCTCATAAAGTGACATTTTCATGCCATGGGACCTTTAATTTATCAATTTACTGTACATCATCAGGAATTATTATTATTATATACTGCTGGGAAGTACTAAAAAAAAGTGACCTACTGTAGTAAAAAATAATTCTAGTCTATATCACCCCGACCGGTTTTCCATTATACTTTCATACTTTCACCTGTATGATGGTGAAACCGGTATGTGGTATTAAAAAGGTCTTACATTTAGCTTTGTGAATCCTCAACCTGCAGCTGTCAGCAGACTGATATAATAATATCATAATCCTCAATAATGTGGATATAATGACTTAGTGGTTAAAGGCAAATAATAGAACAGATAGAACAGTCTGGTCAGTTCAAAAAATGTCATCACTTAACTAATGCAGCCTTTACAACCAGGAAAAGACAACACTTGTGTAATATTACGATATCCAAAATTTAAGACGAGATCTAGCCTCATACATCGATAGTGATATATATCGATTGCCCAGCCCTAAGTGAAAGCCTCAGGTTACACAGACAAAACAGAAAAGGAAAAATCCACAGAGAGAAGCTTAAAGAGAAGTTAGATCTAGGGATCGACCGGTACTGTTTGTTTTTTAAGGCCAATACCGATACCGATGATTAAAAAACAGATATGCATTTACAGTGAAAATTAAAATCTTATTTCTTTTAAAGATTATTTTTTGGGGCATTTTAGGCCTTTATTTCCACAGGACAGGTGAAGACATGAAAGGAGAGAGAGAGGGGGAATGACATGCAGCAAAGGGCCGCAGGTCAGAGTCGAACCCGCGGCCGCTGCGCCGAGAAGCAAACGGCCACATGTGTGCGCCTGCTCCACCAACCGAGCCAACCTGGCCACGAAAATGAAAATCTTTAAGTCAAAATAAAGATTTTGGAGTGTCACAAACTCCAACACAAAACCGTGGTTAGATGCTTTAAGCAATTATTTAATGAATTAGAAACTTTCAACATAATACACATTAAAAGATAGTCAGATAGTGTTGTGGGCAGGACATTAAAGGCATACTATGTAACTTTTCCCTCTTCGGTCCCCCTACAGGTTGTCTCATTGGAACTACAGCTCACGCGGCTGAAATATTTTCAATGTAATGGCTCAATATTCAAATGATTTCGACAATGATCATAAGGTTGTTATAGTTCAATGACCATATGTAGGCTATTCATTTGAGCCAGAGTAGGCTACAACGTTGCGGATGAAGAGAAAGAGAGCGAGTGGCAGCGGGCAGAGGAGGGTCTGCTTCAGCCTCCTCTGCCCGCTGCCTCTCGCTCACAAGCAGCGGCTGAAGGGCTGCGAGGCTCAGGATATTGGTAGTGCTCCCGTGGGTGCTGTGCTGTGGCTTATCACGGTCGACTGTGCCGGTCATCGCCAGACAAACATGCAACTCCACCTCTTCGTCTGTCCAGACAGAATTGTCAGCTTTTGTTCGCTTTGCCATGTTTTGGTTTTGCGCTAATAAGGAGAGAAGTAGAAGGAAGGTTCTACGTAGGCGTGCAGACTTGGTGGTGTTGTGTGGCAGTGCCACCTAGCCGCCTGGTGTGCATACTACATCGAATTTCCCACACACGCAGATTTCCCCCCCAAAACTCTCGTCTAAACACGGAATAAAAAGTGAGAACGCCACTTTTGCGTTTTCTCTTCAGATCGTTTACGTCTAAACATAGCCTAAGTCAGACTCAGTGGTGAGTAAAACTAAAGCAGAGGAACAGACACAGAGCTGTAGCCGAGCCAAAGTAGAACACTTTTTAATTCATTAACTTTATCGGTTATCAGGCAAATAAAACACTCAAACAGATAATCTGCAAACTGCCAAAAAACAAAAAAATCGGCCAGGGCTGATAATTTATCCCTATAATCTAAAGACTAACTCTATTTAGCTGCCCCTAGTACAATCTCTCCAATAATTAGTCTGTGACAAGTGTACTTGCGGTGCATTATCTGCTCCTGCTTTCTACATTCTGCATCCACATTCCCAGAAAGCATATTTAACACCACACCAGAACACAACAGACATGCACTGGTTGATCCATTGCATTACATCACATTATATTCAGCAGATGCTTGTACTTATTAGGAGCACTTTGAGGTTCAATGTTGCTAAAGGACACTATAACATTTGGACAGGAGCAGCTGGGGCTCAAACCAACAACACTATGATTAATGGCCAACTTGTTTTGCATTACCCTGAGCTGTAGCTGCCGCCACCCTATTCTTAAATGTCACAGCGTTTATTTTAAGCTACATAGAAAAAAATAAACCAACACAAAAACCCAAACTACTTCAACCACAAGACATATTTGCTAATAGCTTTTCAGACCTTAAAGGTCCAATTTGTAATATATTTACTGTGATAAATCCAAAAATGACCCCAATGTGTCATCAGATATTAAGGGAACATGCTATGTTGAAATACTATCTTTTCTGACAACAATGCTAATGCCAGTATTTTTCTCCTTTTGAACTTTCCGTTCCGTGACGGAATGTCTGTTTGTGTTTTGGCCTGTGTGTTTTTATCAACTGCCCGGGTTGCCAGATATACCTGTGAAAACGTAAACCCAGCGTGTTACAGCTGTAACGTTATACAGTACAGCCATGAAAGCAGCAAACAAACAAACAGGATCAACGGAGATAGATTCTACCCAACCTAAAAACAAACATCATGTTTCTAACAGTTGCGTGACCCTGGTTAAATATTGGAGATGTATTTGAAAGATGGAGACAGCTTAGAGCCCAAAAGGACGCAGAGTTGGCTAATTTCCTCCTGAAACGGTAGCTAAGCATTAGCTTCAGGCTAATTTATCACGGCTACAAGGGACGGGCATTTTATGTCATTTCAACATTTGGTTACTCACATTGAATTATATAGCTAGAGTACCCGAGTACGGTCCTGGCTGACGCCGCCATCATTCTGTGTATTTATCTCAGAGAGTGTAAAGAACATCTTAACTTTTTTTCCTTGAACACCTAAACAAACCTGCAGCACAAATGAGTAAAACAGGAAATCCCAGTCTCTGGCAGCTCAGAGGCACATTTCTGTTTACATTTTAGTCATTTGGCTGCCGCCTGCCGGTCTCTGAGCTGCTAAACACACGGTGACGCTTTCATGTTGTAATATTGGAAGGCGAATAAACACACAGTGACTTTACAGCCCTGCGGGGTAGCTTGTTTCACATGCTGCCTTCCTTGAATCTCACTACTAGTGGCTCGCTCATTCGCGGCTCCGGCTAACAAGTCATCGGAACGCCATCTGCGGCTGTAATGTGATGTATTTCTACTTTGTTGTCGTTTAGTACCACCTCCATAATGAACAGCGAGCTGTCTGCAGGGGTGGGGAAAGAGATGTGAAAGCTCGGTCTGAAACCTGCGGCCGGGATCCCTCCACATCTGCAGTCTTAACTTATTATGCTGCTGTGGTTTATGGTCTGTGCACGATGAGTGTGCTGCTGGGTCAGGCCGGGCGACATAAACATATAGACAGAGATACTCTCGTTCAGGAGACGGTTTTTCTTTGATACACAAATACTAAAGACTCAAAGATAATACATACTGGCGGCTATAAGCTGAACAGTATCACAAAGTATTTCTCAAACCCTATCAGCTGAAGCTAAATGTACACACCTTCAAATGAAACCACAGTGCAACACGGTAGTGAGAATACATGCAGAGACAGAACGATTAAGGGATGTGGACATGAAACAGGTGGAAAAGATATATAGAGACAAGACGAGAAATGAAGGAGGACGGAAAAAGAGGAAGAATTGAGAAGAAAGAGTGACAGAGGGTAGAGATCCAGGTAGAAGAGAAGGAAAAGAAAGATAATAGTTATGAAGAGAAATAGAGCAATGGATTCTCATGAACAGTGCCCACTAGTTCGTATGGTATCCTACGTCCTAATTAGGCGACCACCGGCTGTTCATGTGACGCCGGCTACAGAGCTCCGGGAGCTCCTGTCGGTCCTATCAGAGGCAGTTGGGAGTTCAGTTTAGCCGACAAAAAGTGACTGTGAGCCGGGGACAGAGCACCATGAGTTGATGGTCCTTTCTGGGCCGTTGCAGTTCAGCTTAGACCGAAAAATGTTAACTCTCGCGTTGTCTTCACGCCAACCATGCACTTGTTGTCCTCTCAGGTCAAAATAGAAGATTAAAACTTTTCTTTGAAATGTTTTATGGTGTTTTTTGACACTTTTTTCAATGTTTTATGTTGGTTTTTTTGTCCCTTTTTTCAATGTTTTTGTCCCTTTTTTTGACTGTTGACCCTTTTGTCCACTACCACCAGCACTGTATATGCGCCACTCACCAACTTATTACCACTACTGTTACCACTACCACTTATTTTTGGAATTCATGGTCAATAAACCTCTTTTAAAGGAAATTATACAACATTTTTTTTAGTCAAAAAAGCAGACATTATGAATTATTTTGACTAATATTAGAGTAATGTATGTTGATGGATAATCACAGACTGGTGTATGTCAAAGTTTAGTCCGAATACTGTTTAGAAACCGTTTACAGTTTTAGCTTTCTGTAGCTATATGTACTCATGGTTGAGAACAGCCTGAGTAGAGACAAATGAGTAGGGTTGGGTACCGAAACCACATGGAACCGGTTCCTACGCAACCGGTAGGAATCGGACCGGATTAGAACACAAATTTTGGTTCCTCATTTTGGTTCCACTTAATGTGTCGACTGAAATATTTTCCCTCTGTCGCTCCGAAACGGATGTAAAATATCCCCCTTTCTCTGTAGTCTACCGTTAGCTAGCTACCGTAAATGTAGGCTACTTTTAAAATGCCATATCTTCCCTCTGGGCTCACCAAAACAGAGGTAAAAGCATATTAACCATTCACTGCACGTGATCACTAGTAAACATATTACATCTTTGACGTCATTTTTCAGTTTTTCAAGAATCGGTTTAGGAATCGGAATCGTTTTAAAAGTACCGGTTCGGCATCGGAATCCAACCCTACAAATGAGTCGGGAGGATAAAGGGGGAGAAAAAAAAGCTGACAATAAAACAAGAAGAGAAGGACGAGTCAGAAAGGAGAGGACTGAGTAGGAAACAGCAGGAGGGAAGACAGAGAGAATCAGATGTTTTGGTGAGGCTGTCATGTGGATGGTTCTTTCATGGAGGAAGAAAAGAGGAAGGACGGATGAGGAACTGTTGTCTTTATACAGTCCTCTCTCCTCCTCACTCACGCCCTCTTTTCTTCCTTCATCTGTCCGACTGTAGAGGATGCTATCTGTCTCTCTCATTGGCACAATCCCAAAGTCGGGACTCACAGATTCACGGACTTTGGTGCGCGTTCTCGCGAAATTCGTAAGGGCTTAGGGTTGTCCCAATGTCGAATGTCAAAGGGCGTGAGGGTTTGAGGACACACTTACCGAGCCCTTTCCGTGAGTCTGCATCGATGCAGACTTCACCAAAGGGAATTACCCACAGTTCAAAGCGTTGTGACGTTAACTGCGGAGACCGTAGGGAACGCGACCACGGAACACAGACCAACCTGTCGTCCAGCTCGTAAAACAAGAGGTTGAAAAATGTTGGATCAGGCAGCCGTCTCCTGTGCCTTGGCCGTGTGGAAAGCTACAAACATAAAATGAATTTGGATTCCACAAATACTTCAATACCCAGTTTTATCCTTTGGTTTCATTTGAAGTAGCTTGAAGGTTGGAATAGCTGATCCCACACAATTAGAATCACGTACACTGACTAAAGTAGTCAAAAAAAGGACGGTTTATGGCTACACCAACCCATCAAATGGAAATATCCTTTGTTCATCATCTTGACATAATGGGTTAGAAATATTTTTAGAAACTGTGGAATCTCCACTATTATTAAAAATAAAGACGTGTGGGTTTTTAGCCAAGTTTGTAGCAACTCTGCGGTTTAAGAGGTTAAAGACGACACAGGTGGGTGTGAGGAGAGTTGAGAAAAGGTAAAAGCAGAAGCAGAGAGAAGCCAAGTGAGGATGGGGAGAAATATAAATATAGTACTATGCGCACATATCACATTATGTTGAACAGCAAATAGCAAGAAGGCCAAGACACAGGCACAGGGGTTACATAAGGAACAGGTAATAATTGTATCGTGGAAGAGGAGAATAGAACAGTGAAGGGATGGATGGACTTTTTCCACCATTTGTTTCGAATTAGAGGCATACATCACTGTCCTGTCTCTCCATGTCCTGTTTCTCTCCTCTTGGATCCCCCCCTCTCTCTCTCTCAGGCAGGGAAGCATGATTGCAAGGCCCCACTTCATATTCACACACTGACACAGCTTCCGACCTGCATGGAAACTACCTGATCAGTGGCAGTTCTAAAACCATTTTAAATGGAGGGGGCCAGGCTGGGGCCACATGCTGTTTTAGGGGTAAGTGAGTAAGTGTTACATACCACCAACCCTCCTTGGGTTTGGTTCTACAAAAGACTTGCGATATACATACAACAATAAAGCAAGAATACTCATTTAGTGTTAAATTAATGAATAATATCCCCTCTTTGGGGATAGAGGTGGGGTTAAAAATGTATGAAAATATTTGCCACCGTTAGGGTCGACAACCCCCCCACACACACACACACACACACACACACACACCAATAACCGCCATTGTGCCTGATTGCTGATGTCAAACATGACTCAGTGGCACTTAAGGGAATATATTTAAGTATGTTTTATTTCCCTATTACAAAAAGCACAGACCATGCAACCTCTCAGTCTCAAACAGTCCTCTCCAACCTGCATGCAGCCTCTTTCTCTCTCACACACCTTCACACTCTGGCTGCTCTCTACCGTGGTGGCTCAGTCCCAGGATGCTACATCATGCTGCACTGAGCGCCAAATTAACCAGAAAAAGAAAAAAAAAGATAACCTTGTTTTAGGCACACAGTTCAATAGACATACTGGCTTTTAATAGTGGCAATGCTGCTCCTTTCAGCCTATAGAGGGTAAACACACACAGCTGAGACCTTTTACTGTCAGCTTTGTGAATCAGAAACCTTCTCTGTGCAGAAGCATCGTAAAATGCAAAGCTTTCTAGTAGGAACTACGATCACAGTCAGCCTGACATTCACTGAACACGTGCTTCAAATATAGTCGACTACAATAAACAGGGCAAGGACGTTGCATAAAAGTTACGCAGAAGACATGTTCTGATTGAACGTTAGTGCAAGAATAACGATGACATTCGTTGTTAAAACTGATCCAGTTGTCATAAATATGTACAAATTAAATCATTGTTAAACGCGCCTCAACTCTCCTAATTCCTCCTTTACAATCGAGCGCTGATGCGCAACTGATACGCGCGCAAAAAAAAAAAGCTCTGCACTTTTTCTCAGATTAATATAGTTTAACATCTGAAATAGCTGTATTTTCCCAAGCGGTTAGACAGAAGGAGGAAGCCCCATTTGAAGGCGCCCTCTCCCCCGGGGCTGCGCTGCCCGGACTCGCTCCGTCTCCTCCGGGGTAAGTAAATAAAAAGCGCACAGCCTGCTCACCTTCTCCGGTTGTCCCGTACGAGCTGGAGAGAAACAGGGCGACCTGAGCGATGATCCCAGCCAGTCTTTTAGTCCCGAGATCCATGATGAGGAGGCGGCGAGAGGCTGCAGAGAAGCCCGGCGGCTGCTGGAGGAGAGAGGCGACCGAGCTCTCCTCTCCAGCTCCAAGAGAGATCTCCTCAAGCCCGACGGAATGAAGACAGGAGAGCAGAGAGAGAGAGGGGGGGGAGAGAGAGAGAGAGAGAGAGAGAGAGAGAGAGAGAGAGAGGGGTGGTTTTACTATGTGGTCACAGCTCCAACTTCAGTGCGTGCCTCCTCCTCTTTAGTCCCTGTGTTGTTTCCAATCAATCAATCAATCAATCAAACTTTATTTAAAGTGTAAAATCTTTCAACATGGTGTCAGTGAAATTTACAATTTAAGGAACACAGAAATAAAAGACAGCAACAAAACATTTGAACAGCATTAAATCAGTAATATTAAACGATACAAAACCAGCAACATAAGACAATGAGTGAAAAGGTTGGTTTGTGAAGGACGCAGAAAGGATGGTGTGTCATGGCTGGCTGTATAATGGGGAGAGGTGGGTTTTCAATCTAGATTTAGGGGAATGATCAGGAGACCAGCATCCAGGGAGTGGAGAGAGCGTGCCGGTGTATATGGTATGTATTAAGCTCAGATGAATTAGGTGGTGTGCGATTCCATGCCTTCTATGTTCAAAGAAGAAGCTTAAAGTGCTCATATTATGCTTTTTGGCTTTTCCCCTTTCCGTTATTGTGTATCTTTTTGTGCACGTTATAGGTTTACTAAGTGAAAAATCCCAAAGTCCTCACCAAAGGGACTTACCATCTCCAACAGAAAACACTGTTCACAAACTGCTCCAAACAGCTCTATTGTAGTCCAGCCTTTACTTCAGAGACAAACGTGGTCACTTTGGAACACACGTTATAATGCTCGCCTAGCTGCTAGCAGGGCACGCCCTCATACTCTGCTTCTGACTGGCTAGTAGTCCTTACCTAGGTACTGTCAGGGCACGCCCTCATACTCTGCTTCTGACTGGCTAGTAGTCCTTACCTAGCTACTGTCAGGGCACGCCCTCATACTCTGCTTCTGACTGGCTAGTAGTCCTTACCTAGGTACTGTCAGGGCACGCCCTCATACTCTGCTTCTGACTGGCTAGTAGTCCTTACCTAGGTACTGTCAGGGCACGCCCTCATACTCTGCTTCTGACTGGCTAGTAGTCCTTACCTAGGTACTGTCAGGGCACGCCCTCATACTCTGCTTCTGACTGGCTAGTAGTCCTTACCTAGGTACTGTCAGGGCACCACCTCTTACTCTGCTTCTGACTGGCTAGTAGTCCTTATCTGGGTACTGCGCAAACGTTCCCTAGTGCTATTTTGCAGTTTCAGAAAACAATTCCGCCACAGACCAGAAAAAACCTAGTCTAAAGTCAGTGGCACGTTATTCAGATGCTATTTTAAGGTCGCATGCTTGGCCGTAATGTAGTGTGTGCACACCACGCATACACTTTGCTTCTCTCATCTCACCCACCCAGCAGTTCCCATTTTTGCAAACCATACATAAATACAAGGAAAAATATGACCCTGTTTTACACAACATTTCCATGAATCATGGATGTGTTGATGACATAAATGAGAAAATATTAGAGGACTTAAGGAGATGTGATGTTGAACTGGATGTGCCGATGCCACTTAACCCAAATGCCCCAGCAGCAGCACGGGAGAGGAGAGACAGAAGAGCTGCATCGTCTATAGTGAGGTCATCCCGGTCTAATGGTAGACTACATTGCAAAAATATCACCATGCATTCATAACCTCGTGATTCAGTAAGAGTGAGCCCAAAACATCGGAAAGTATGTTTTTGTGACATTTCTTTATTTACATTTTGTCAAAAAGAAAAATCAATAGCAAACGTCGGTCTCCTCGGCTGTGAACCGCTCCTGGCGTGCGCCCATGGATGTATTAAGAGCGTGCACCTAGCAAATCCGCCATTATAATAGCAATCTGCCATGGAACAAGCGCGCCTGCTTTTAAAGGGAATGTGAGATATCGCTCTGATTGGTTTATTGCACATTACGCCCAAACCACACCTATAATGTAATGTAATGTAGCTACTTCAGACCAACCCATTTTAGATTTGCGTCGGGCGCAAGAGTCATTTATCCCATTTATATATAATAGCAACAGCGCCCGAGATCCGCCCACAAAGCTACTTGCGTTTGGCATTTGATACTTACGTTTCAGATCGTTAAAATAGGGCCCACTTATTTTTCAGAATTAAAGCATTCTTTTGGAAAATGCACCCACTGAACTTGAAAAGGTATTTTTCATTGCATGGCACTAAACAAATTATTTGGAACTGCTGCCACAGGCTTGAAGTAAAGTTATGGTAACACTTTACGGTAAGGGTAGATGAATTATGAATTCATGCATGAATTAATTCATGATTTGTGCATTACTTCATTCCTTTATATCTTATGAATCATCAGGAATTGACATGAGTTCATAGCCTCTCATTGTTGATGTCTCAACACATCAACTAAAGCATCAGGTAAGGTGGCTACATCATTATGCACAAGTTGTGTTCAAATCAGAATTTGCGCAGTGATGACCACATTTTTTTGCAGAAAAATAAATAATCATGATCATGCTTAATAAATCATAATTCATAATGATGTGCCCACGCACCTAATGCTTTAGTTGTGTTGTTCATGTATGAGGTCACGAATGACAGACTATGAGCACGTCAATTCCTGGTGATTTATGGGATATTAAGGAATGCAGTAATACATAAATCATTGATTACATAATGCATAATAATTAGGGTTGTCAAAATAACGCGTTCATTTCGATTAATTAATCTGAGAAAAAATAACGCGTTAAAAAAAATAACGCAGATTAAGCCATTCCATATTGACGTTTGACGCGGAGCTGTTCTAGCACCATTGGACTGTAAAATGAAGGAGGGAGACGAGAATGTTCTGCCTGGATCATTGATTTGAACATTTACTTATAAAAATCTTATTCCTGCCAACCCTGGCTACCGAAATCTGGTGCCACTGATATGTCTGCTCTTCCCTCTGATGCTCTGAAACACAAACACTGCTGCACGTGACACTAGTTAACACTATACTCAACAGCAGCTAATGTTAGCCTACCGCTAGCTAGTTAACACTATACTCGACATCAGCTAACGTTAGCCTACCGCTAGCTAGTTAACACTATACTCGACAGCAGCTAACGTTAGCCTACCGCTAGCTAGTTAACACTATACTCGACAGTAGCTAACGTTAGCCTACCGCTAGCTAGTAGCTGGATTAAACACGGTTAAAATGCCGACAGCTAACGCTAAACGGTGTAAAGTGTGACTGTGTTTTACTGGAGAGGATTCAACACCGGGATGTAACAATGAAACTGGTAAACTACAGCCTCGTGGTGCATTTGAAGTTATTGTAAATGTCCTTTTCCCATCTGGTGGTTGTTTTTGTCGTTCAACAGCAATTTACTAGTGAAATAAGAAATTGTTATTGTTATACATTATTATTAAATCATTTAATTTTGACCATATGGCCTTAGCAATAAACAAGCCGTTCTTTAATGTCACCAACTGTTGTTTAGTACCCTTTTTTTTTCTTTTCTTTTTTTACTTTCTTAAAAAGTATCGGTTCAGGCACCGTTAATTATGTATGCGATTAGTTTCGATTAATTAATCACAGAGTATGTAATTAATTAGATTACATTTTTTAATCAACTGATGGCAACTGATGAAAAATAGAGATACTGCCTTAAAAAGGGCAATTAAGACCAAAAGAGACACTGATATTTTATCTTATAAAGGTTTAAGGAACAAAGTGATTAAGGAACCGAGATTAGCCAAGTCACGTTTTTTTCTTCAGCTTATGAATGAGGCTAAAGGTAATAGCAAAGACATTTGGAAAAGTATTAACAGCTTGACAGGGAGAGCTCAACACCATTCACATGACATCCAGCTCACCGTTCAGGGCAAGACAATAGATGATAGTGCTATAATTGCCTCTACATTTAATTCTTTTTTTATTGAATCTGTTCAGGAGTTGGGAAATAATTTCAGATTTAAGGTACAAAATAGTAATTTGAATGTTGTGGGGCAGGGCTTCAACTTAGATATAGTCAGTGAAGAAGAAGTAAGGAAAGTGATCTGCTCCTTGAGGAACTCGAAAAGCAGAGATGCTCTCCATCAGAACACAGTGTTTATTAAAAGAAATTTAGCTAGTCTAACTCCCCCTATTGCTCATTTAGTAAACCTCACCATTGCACACAGTTCTTTTCCTAACGACTGGAAACATGCTATTGTGACTCCCATTTTTAAATCTGGAGACCGCCATGTAGTCAGTAATTATAGACCCATAAGCATATTGCCAGTAGTCTCTAAGGTTGCAGAGAAAGTGGTCATAAAACAACTAACTGACCACATCAACAGCTGTAATCCTGGGTTAAACCCTGCCCAGTTTGGCTTTAGAAAACACTACTCTACAGAAACAGCTATCTTACACCTAACAGAGCAAATTAGATTACATCTTGACAAAGGCGGAGTTGTTGGAGCTGTATTCTTAGATTTGCGTAAAGCTTTTGACACCGTTAATCACAACGTTCTTATATCTAAACTCGCCACTTTCAACTTTTCATCTAATACACTTGCATGGATATCGTCATACCTATCCAACAGAACACAGTGTGTGAAAATCAAAGATGTGTGCTCTAATAATTTGTGAAGTGTGAAAGTGTGAAAGTGCCTAATGGGTGCACCTCAAGGATCTGTATTAGGCCCACTACTTTTTAGTCTTTACATCAATGACTTTCCACAGTATTGTCATGAAGTAGAGGTACAACTATACACCGACGACACTGTTCTATATACACATGCTAAATCAGCTCAGCTGGCAGCTGAGAAATTAGCTAGTGCTCTGGATGGAGTGGTCGAATGGCTAGACCAATCATGCCTCACTTTAAATGTAAGCAAGACAAAAGGCATGTTCTTTTCCAAAACCAAGCTTCACACCCCAGATGTAAACATCTGTATTAAGGGTGAACAAATTGAGACTGTCACTGAATTTAAATATCTAGGTGTTGTACTGGACTCAAATCTCAATTTCAAAAAACATATTAAGAAAATGACTAATATTATTAAATACAACATGTTGTTGACTGTGTGTGTGTGTGTGTGTGTGTGTGTGTGTGTGTGTGTGTGTGTGTGTGTGAGTGATATGAAATGTAAAATATTGTTATTTGTTAACTGTTTTCCTTTTAGTCATTAAGCGATTAAGCGAGGCTAAATCTGGTGCAATGCATCAAATGGTCACATTTATGTTTTAATTGCACATTGTCCCTTTTATAAATAAACCGAAACTGAAACTGAAATCGATTGACAGCCCTAATAATAATACATAGCCTACATCAACTAATTCATGCATGAATTCATGATAATTCATGTACCCTTAAAGTGTTACCAGTGTTATTCTAACCAACACACTCACACAAATGTAATCTCATTTGATAGAGCAGATATTTGTTAGAGGAGTGAATTTGCTCAAGAATCAATGTGTTGGCTGAAAGTCTACTGTGAAATTGCGCACAGGTGTCAGCAAAACTGGCCCGTGTGACGAGTAGCGTCTTTCAGGTGGGAATGGTCATACGGTTCCTCTCGTCAGTCCATGTGTTGTTCATAAGTGAAAAGATCTGCTCAACGGGAGCATTTGTGCCCGGTAGACACATGGCGAACTGACAAAGAAGACCTACATTTTTGAACGGAATCTCCTTGCTTTTGAAATGCGCCAACATTTCCACCCAGCGCTCGTCTGCTGACTTTCCAGCGGACATGGAGGGACTGGTTAAAACGAGACAGATAAGAACAGGCATTGCGACAATGTTTACAAATGTAAATGTTTACATTGTAACGCTGGCTGCACAGATTATGCAGATGCAGACCGCTATGATTGACTGACACACACACACACACACACACATTGTTAAAATCACACGCTGGACGCTTTATTAGTCTTTCTACATGGGTTTAGTTAATGATCAGGCTATAATAGGACCACGTCGGCTATGTAATCGCTGACAACTGGGACAGGATGTCATAGTGGTTGGTGTAAACCGGGACATTTTAATTTCAATTCAATTTCAATTCAGTTTTATTTATAGTATCAAATCATAACAAGAGTTATCTCAAGACACTTTACAGACAGAGTAAGACAAAGCCCCAACAATTACAATAATTCCCTCAAGAGCAAGCATTAGCGGTAGCTATTGCGACAGTGGCGAGGAAAAACTCCCTTTCGGGAAGAAACCTCGGACAGACCCAGACTCTTGGTAGGCAGTGTCTGACGATGCCGGTTGGGGGTGTGATGAACTGGGGCAGAAATAGTCACAATAAAGATAATGGAACAGTGACTACAATGGTAGTCGTAGTAGTTCATGTCATAGTAGGGCACAGCAGGGCATTACGGGGTGTAATGTGGGACAGCACAGCATGGGTGGACGCGGTAGGACGCAAGGACGCAGCCGGACACTGCAGGGAATCGCAGAGCATAGCAGGGTGTAATAGGTCCACAGCGACAGCTGCACCCAAAACCCAGGTCTTGGTGCCACCCTAATCCAAGGCGATATTCTGGGTGAAGAAGAAACATAAGGACTCCGGGGAGTAAACTCCCCAGAGCTAGGTTAGTAACAAGCATTTCAGGGAGAAGGATGCACATAAAAGGAACAAATGAAAAGAGAGATGAAAGAGCAGCTCATTGTGTCATAGGGAGGAAGGAAATTCCCAAGCAGTCTAGAATTATAATAGCATAACTATAATAGCATAACTAAGAGAGGCAGGCTAAAGAGAGGTGCCGGGTCGAGCTTGAACTCTCCCTACTTCCTGCCTCCCTCTACTCTCACTATATTATTGATTATATGATAGGTAGATCTATTCTATAGTTGGAAAAAGAACATAAGGACTGCGGGGAATAAGCCCCTCGGAGCTATGTTAGTAACAAGCATTTCTGTGACACGAATACACACTCACGCTGCGACTCATTACTCCCTAAGTATATGTAAGCTTTCTACGTGGAGAAGCAGAGATGGGTCGGGTGCGCCATGATTGTGGCTACACACCCATCCTTGCCGGTCTAGGCGTACGCTGCAACTCCTCATACTCTAATATAGTAGGCTTTCTATGAAGAGAAGCTGAAATAGGGAGGCGGTGCGTCATGACTGTGGCTACACACCTTCCCCCTACACACCTTCCCTCGCCGGTCTAGGCGAACGCTGCAACTCCTTACTCCCTAACTATAAGCTTTATCGAAGAGGAGAGTTTTAAGTTTACTCTTAAAGGTGGTGACAGTGTCTGCCTCCCGAACCCAGACTGGGAGCTGGTTCCACAGGAGAGGAGCCTGATAGCTAAATGCTCTGGCTCCCATTCTATTTTAGCGTCCCGACAGGCTTTTGTCGGGACTCGGGACACGCAACTCAGGATCGGGACTGTCCCGGTCAAACCGGGACGTCTGGTCACCCTATGCTAGGTTGCTATCTTCTCTTACATGTCTTATTCCAACATGTAGTGTTCAGGTGTTCCAGTCAATTTAATGTTAATATGTGGATATATACCTTCACTGCCACCCATGTGGCAGTGAAGGTCAGGGGCCTCAACGGACTAGACCCGGGCAGCAGAGGCTGGCTCTGGGGACGTGGAATGTCACCTCTCTGTGGGGGAAGGAGCCGGAACTTGTGCGGGAGGTGGAGCGCTACCGGTTAGATCTGGTGTGGCTTACCTCTACGCACAGTCTTGGTTCTGGAACCATACTCCTGGATAGGGGTTGGACTCTTTTCTTCTCCGGAGTTGCCCAGGGTGTGAGGCGCCGGGCGGGTGTGGTGATACTCACAAGCCCCCGGCTGAGCGCTGCTACGTTGGAGTTTAACCCGGTGGACGAGAGGGTCGCCTCCCTACGCCTGTGGGTTGTGGGGGGGAAAACTCTGACTGTTGTTTGTGCATATGCACCAAACAAGAGTTCGGAGTATTCGGCCTTCTTGGAGACCTTGAGTGGAGTCCTGCATGGGGCTACAGTCGGGGACTCCATAGTTCTGCTGGGGGACTTCAACGCGCACGTGGGTAATGATGGAGACACATGGAGAGGCGTGATTGGGAGGAACGGCCTCCCTGATCTTAACCAGAGCGGTTGTTTGTTGTTGGACTTCTGTGCCAATCATGGGTTGTCTATAACGAACACCATGTTCGAACATAGGGATGCTCATAAGTGTACTTGGTACCAGAGCACCCTAGGCCAAAGGTCAATGATCGATTTTATAATCGTTTCATCTGATCTGAGGCCGTATGTTTTGGACACTCGGGTGAAGAGATGGGCGGAGCTGTCAACCGATCACCATCTGGTGGTGAGTTGGGTCAGGGGGTGGGGGAAGACTCTGGACAGACCTGGTAAGCCCAAACGGGTAGTGCGGGTAAATTGGGAACGTCTGGAGGAGGCCCCTGTCCGACAGACTTTCAACTCACACCTCCGGCGGAGCTTTTCGTGCATCCCTGTGGAGGCTGGGGGCATTGAACCCGAGTGGACAATGTTCAAAGTTTCCATTGCTGAAGCTGCAGTGAGGAGCTGTGGTCTTAGGGTCTTAGGTGCCTCAAGGGGCGGTAACCCACGAACACCGTGGTGGACACCGGTGGTCAGGGAAGCCGTCCGACTGAAGAAGGAGTCTTTCCGGGATATGTTATCCCAGACGACTCCGGAGGCAGCTGCAAGGTACCCGAAGGGCTGCAGCCTCTGCCGTGAAAGAGGCAAAGCAGCGTGTGTGGGAGAAGTTCGGAGAAGACATGGAGAAGGACTTTCGGTCGGCACCAAGGTACTTCTGGAAAACCGTTCGCCACCTCAGGAGGGGGAGCGGGAGAACCATCCAAGCTGTGTACAGTAAGGATGGGACGCTGTTGACCTCAACTGAGGAGGTAATAGGGCGGTGGAAGGAGCACTTTGAGGAACTCCTAAATCTACTAACTAACTTCTACTAATACGCCCTCTATGGTAGAGGCAGAGCTGGAGGATGAGGGGGGATTGGCATCAATTTCCCTGGTGGAGGTTGCTGAGGTAGTTAAACAACTCCACAGTGGCAAAGCCCCAGGAATTGATGAGATCCGTCCAGAAATGCTTAAAGCTCTGGGTGTGGAGGGGTTGTCTTGGTTGACACGCCTCTTCAACATTGCGTGGAAGTCTGGGACGGTGCCTAAGGAGTGGCAGACCGGGGTGGTGGTTCCCCTTTTTAAAAAGGGGGACCAGAGGGTGTGTGCCAATTACAGGGGTATTACACTTCTCAGCCTCCCCGGTAAAGTCTACTCCAAGGTGCTGGAAAGGAGGGTTCGGTCGATAGTCGAATCTCAGGTTGAAGAGGAACAATGCGGATTCCGTCCTGGTCATGGAACAACGGACCAGATCTTTACTCTCGCAAGGATCCTGGAGGGAGCCTGGGAGTATGCCCAACCAGTCTACATGTGTTTTGTGGATCTGGAGAAGGCGTATGACCGGGTGCCCCGGGAGATACTGTGGGAGGTGCTGCGGGAGTACGGGGTGAGGGGGTCCCTTCTCAGGGCCATCCAATCTCTGTACGACCAAAGCAAGAGCTGTGTCCGGGTTCTCGGCAGTAAGTCGGACTCGTTTCAGGTGAGAGTTGGCCTCCGCCAGGGCTGCGCTTTGTCACCAATCCTGTTTGTAGTATTTATGGACAGGATATCGAGGCATAGTCGGGGTGGAGAGGGGTTGCAGTTCGGTGGGCTGGGGATCTCATCGCTGCTTTTTGCAGATGATGTGGTCCTGATGGCATCATCAGCCTGTGACCTTCAGCACTCACTGGATCGGTTCGCAGCCGAGTGTGAAGCGGCTGGGATGAGGATCAGCACCTCTAAATCGGAGGCCATGGTTCTCAGCAGGAAACCGATGGAGTGCCTTCTCCAGGTAGGGAATGAGTCCTTACCCCCAAGTGAAGGAGTTCAAGTACCTTGGGGTCTTGTTCGCGAGTGAGGGGACAATGGAGCGGGAGATTGGTCGGAGAATCGGCACAGCAGGTGCGGTATTACATTCAATTTATCGCACCGTTGTGACGAAAAGAGAGCTGAGCCAGAAGGCAAAGCTCTCAATCTACCTGTCAGTTTTTGTTCCTACCCTCACCTATGGTCATGAAGGCTGGGTCATGACCGAAAGAACAAGATCCACGGTACAAGCGGCCGAAATGGGTTTCCTCAGGAGGGTAGCTGGCGTCTCCCTTAGAGATAGGGTGAGAAGCTCAGTTATCCGTGAGGAGCTCGGAGTAGAGCCGCTGCTCCTTCGCGTCGAAAGGAGCCAGTTGAGGTGGTTCGGGCATCTGGTAAGGATGCCCCCTGGGCGCCTCCCTAGGGAGGTGTTCCAGGCACGTCCAGCTGGGAGGAGGCCTCGGGGGAGACCCAGGACTAGGTGGAGGGATTATATCTCTAACCTTGCCTGGGAACGCCTCGGGATCCCCCAGTCGGAGCTGGTTAATGTGGCCCGGGAAAGGGAAGTTTGGGGTCCCCTGCTGGAGCTGCTACCCCCGCGACCCGACCCCGGATAAGCGGATGAAGATGGATGGATGGATGTGGATATATATATTTTTTTATCAAATCATAATTTCTATCTTTTCAAATGAGTTGAGCTACTCTACATTCATCCCACGTACCGGAACCACTGCTCTAGTTCTCCATCTTCACTGCGTATGCTGCCGACAAATAAGGAGCTATTGAACACCATTTAAACGGTAACAAGCCAAATGGTTAATAAATGCCGCCAGACATTTTGGACCGGCACCAGCATTCACATTTTTAGCTAACACCAATTCACACCTTGTAGTAGCCTACAGAGAACCGAAGTGTGGGAAATATATTTCTTTTAGACCAACCAAAATAACTTCCCCCAAAAATGGTGACTCCAGGTTCAATCCATTACTAAGTTTGAAGTAAAGTCCTCCCTAAGTTCTTTAAAACTACTAGTTAGCTAGTTTAGTGAAGTACTGTAGGTATTCAATTCAATTCAAGTTCAATTCAATTTTATTTACAGTATCAAATCATAACAAGAGTTATCTCGAGACACTTTACAGATAGAGTAGGTCTAGACCACACTCTATAATTTATAAAGTCCCAAAAATTCTAGTAATTCCAGTAGTTCCCCCAAGAGCAAGCATTTAATGCGACAGTGGCGAGGAAAAACTCCCTTTTAGGAAGAAACCTCGGACAGACCCAGGCTCTTGGTAGGCGGTGTCTGACGGTGCCGGTTGGGGATAAGTATGTAAGTATGCACATACAAGGAATTTGTCTTGGTGTTTGGTGCATAATGGTAAATACAGTGCAAGAGTCAGCAGACATAATATAAAATAGGAACATTAACAGAAAAAATATTGACCGATGGATGTAAAAAAGTTCACAGTATGAACTATAAAGAATTTATGCATACGCACGTGTAGTGGCGGGGTCAGAACATATTCCATACTCCTTCACTCTACATGGTTTATATATTAATGTTAGCAATCTAAGGTTAGCTTTGTCAGTTGGGTCAGTTAGCTACACAATACCTGGCAGTCAGCGGGTGGGATTATTAAGCTAGTAACAAACAACCAGTTTCTACACAAGAACTATATTTTCTAAAACTACCATAGACTGCATAAAGGAGCACAACCCATTTTAATTTAGTGATAAGTAAATCTCTACTTATTAAACACATTAGAATTAGGTTAGGAATTAGGAATTAACTTTGAACTTACAAACAGCCAGGGCTTTAGTCAAGACTAACTTAATCGAGTCCAAGTCAAGTCCTAGACAGGTTCAATCGAGACCAAGTCAAGATCAAGTCCAAAGGCAGTCGAGACCAAGTCAAGACTGGGTTCAGAACAAATCGAGTCCTTTTCGAGACCATAATAGGCAATATTGTCCTTCCAATGCTAATATAGTGATTAAACAGTTAGGTTGGATCTAGAAACAGGAATCTATCTTCTAAACATCAAACTAATCAATGCATAGATCTTAGGCAATGGTCTGTACAACTGATCCTGAATCAGCAGCCAGGGACAATTTCACCAATAGTCAGACAATAGCCCAAGACAATTCTAAGTCCAACAAGGCACAAGACCAAGACAAATGCAAGACTTCAAAAAGTGGACTTGAGTCCGGACTCAAGGCTGAGTCTGTACTCAAGTACTACAGCCCTGCGAACAGCTGACTCCAAGGAACCTTTTATATGTTAATGTTGCATTGACTGACTTCAGGAAGTCACTACACCAGGCCAAAAAAGCTAAGCTAAGCTTACCGGCTACTGGCTGAAACTTCACATTTAAGAGATATCACTCTGCTCATTCAGCTGTCAACAATAAAGTAACCAAGCATATTTCCCAAAATGTCAAACTGTACCATGAATATTTGTTAATCCTTGCTAGTAAAATGCAGACTACATTATTTCTTTAAATCTTGTCATGCAGACTACATCAGACTAAGTGACATTCTTGCTGTTGAACCTAAAACCCTTCCTGGTTCTAGAACTGTTAATGATGCTCTCCACTTTGAATCTAAACAAAAAAATGATGCACTCTCTGAGCAAAATGGCAGCTGTCAGTTATATCCCCTCTATCCATGACAAAACGGCAGAAAACAAGAAAATCTGGGCTCATTTTGACCCAGAACCAAGACAGCTGAACTCTCTGACCAAATGGTCCACTACAGACTCTTTTAATGAGGATTACAAAGACGGCGCTGAGCCAAACAGCGCAGCCTCTCTGCGGTTTGAAGCTGAAGCAGCTTTGACCACACTGAGCTGTTTGGCAGTGCCTGATTACCGACCTCTGGACGCCTTCAGTGTGACAGCAAAGGATCCTGGTCCAGCCCCATGGAGCGAGGCAGACGACATTTGCGAGGTCTCCATCAGGTTGAAAGAAATCGAGTTATGCAACATGATGGAAGAGACTCCTGGCATCCCAGAGTGTAAGTAGACAATGATAATAATTACCTGTGCTGCTATTAGACAGTTTAATTGCCCACCTTAGAGGGGAGTCAATAGAATTGGTTGTTGCTCAATTTCTCTCAAATGTGAATAATGATCAGTATAACTATCATTCAGTCATGATCGATAGAATTAGACAGCTTTACAATCTCTTCAGCTCATTTCTTCTCAGGACAAATTACATGCATACAAGAAAAGAGATGTTGGAGAAAATAAACAATGCTGTTAGTCTGGCTATCACCAGACCAAGCTCAATCTTTTAAGATTGAACATTAGTCTGGGGAGTCTGCTCTGGATTTTCTAATGCACAAGAGGCGTGATCAACTGGCATAGCTCAAATGACTGTACGCAATTGGATAGTCCTTCAACCAATCAGACCAACGATCCAGGTGGCGTAGCAACGACAGCGGCATCAATGGGTTGCTGTGTTTCGGTGGCCGCCATGTTGAATGTAAACAAGAAGCTGCTTGGTCGCTTCTCTGTCGTCATCGTGTTAAACCTGCCAATAGCACGCCAGGTGGATAAGCCAGTTAGTGATTGGTCCCCGCAAAATTGTAACGGAAGCAGGATAGATAAATGTACAGGTTTCCAGCCTGAGCTGCAGGGAGAAATCAAATCGCCCAGCAGATTGGGCTGGGTTTACACAGTCTACAATGCTGTTACTTCAAATATGCAATATTTTACTTTTAATCGTGTACACTAATATTTCTTTCATTCTGTGTGTCTGTCTGTCTCTCTCTTTCTCTCTTCCAGATAAATCTCTGAGGAAGATCAAAACCTACTGGGTGGCGCCAACTAGGAGAAAACCAGCGGGAAGGACAAGAAGACCTTTTTATTAATAATTCTTCTTGTTTATTCAAATGAATAAATACTTGACAGTCTTCAAAACCACTAGCAATCTAAATTTTTCAAACTTTTCTCAGTTATCCAGCACGGGAATGTGAAAAAGTGTTTACTTGTAGGGACACAAAAAGGCTTTACAAAGTTGTCTTTATTAGTTTAGGCATTTCAGCTTCTGCACTTGATAAAGACCTGGAACTGAATATACTGTATGAAAGTTGTGTCAGTTATTCAGTGACAATGCCTGATGCAATGCTTTTATGAACAAACACAAAGAGGGCTCTTGGCATAGTTGGCACATTTCTATTCCCTCTGTATAGCCTGGTTCCAGACCTCCAAACTGCTGCCATCATTTTTGGTTGCTTTTTCAGCAATTCAAACAATAAAATACTTATTACTGATCACTTCACCATCACTATTGAAGTGGATAATGATTTCAAACTAAATACAAATGTATCCCCAGAAGACCACGTTGAAGAAAATAATGGTGTGAAAAAAATTCATGTTCCTGTATTAATAACCTGCAATGATTGCTAAACTGAGAGCAGAGTTAAGGGGGAAGAATGTGAATCAAGAATTCTGCAATATGCATCTGGCATTCAGAATAAAAACAGGTATTTAAAATTCTGTATGTGGTACATCATTGTTAAATCATAAACTATATATGACGTATAAAACATGCAACCTAAACGTCACATCTGTGTGCAGCGATGAGGAGACTGTAACCTTTTCTGATTTTTTTTAAACATTATTTTTTTGGGCTTTCCCGCCTTTAATTTTGACAGGACATCTAGGTGAGAAAAGAGGAAGACGTGCAGGAAACCGTCACAGGTTGGATTTGAACCCTGGATCTTTGCGTCAAGGAATTAACCTCTGAGTATATGTGCACCCACTCTACCCACTGAGCCAACCCAGCCACAAGGAAACAGTAACCTTCCTCAAATTATTTCAATAAACAAACATAAATGCCATCTTTCCATCACGTTTTCCACATTGTCAACTTGCTGCACCCTCTTCGTCTGCAGTGGTTTAATGGCACCCAACATTTTGCGCTCCGTGTGAATGAAAAGTCGGCTACCGGCGTTGAATGTGATTCTATGGGTCAAAGCGACAAGGAATCAATACACAGCAGCAGTTTCAGACCAATTTGTGTAACACAGAACCGCCTAGGGACGAGGTTATGGATCATGTTCAACAGATCGGGTCCAGCACCAAATATTAATTGAATGCATTAAGAGAGTGGGTTTTTGTTGCATTCACTGGATGGTCAAGAAAAAGCCCTGAAAACGGAGAGGAGAGGAGAGGGGGAGACGTGCAGAGAGAGAGCCAGCAGGGGAATCTGATAATGAAAACCTACTGAGAGTATAGACAGCAGGGGAATCACATGATAAAAACACCTGTTGAGAGCAAACACAGCAGGGGAATCAGATGGACACTGGAGCCAGAGTCTGCGAAAAACAAGGGATCACACACACACACACACACACACACACACACACACACTCCACATGAGTGTCACACACCTCGGTGGCCTGCAGACACACCACATACTGAGAAAGCAGCTGGCTGTTTAATGTTCCAATCAGATGGGTGAGAGACTTTAAAACCATGTGAACCTGAGCATCAGGCTTCTGGTCGTGAAGATATTTAAAACTTAATAATAAATCCTGAGAATCAAACACATACAGTGACACACAGCGGGGGGGGAGTTTACAGAGACAAGGAGAAATGGAAAATGAAAATTCCCAAAATATAAAAAAAGTGGAAAAAAGCAATGGGTAATTGTTTCAACCAGTTGGGTTAAACACCATCTGTTTTTGTTACATTTTGTATTTTTATTTGCGAAAAGTTTGCAGTGACACTAAAATGATGTTGTTTGGGTGTGCATTATGTCATTTGTGCAATACGTAGGCTATTGGGGTTATGCATTATGCCAGTACACTGTCATTTTGTGCAATACGTAGCCTACAGGATTGTTCAATTAGAAACTGCCAATGAAAAGAGGCGTTAATGTGCTTACTATATAGGTAGCTGTCTAATGTATATGAAAGCATGTTTTGTGTTGCATGAGAGTATGTGTTGAGAGATGCTTATTTTCTGTATTTTGTGTTGTCTTTGTGAAGCTGCAGAACGGACAGAGTCCAAAACTAATTTCCCTTCGGGGACAATAAATTATATCTTATCTTATCTTATCTTGTGTTTTTTTTTTTTAAGGTAAAATAAGTTACAACCTACTGACCTATCAATACTCGATTGATAATGGCATCACCATTATTGAGATCTGAGGCCTGTACTACGAATCCAGATCAACATGTCCTGGATTTCTTTCAGTTCCCCGTCTTCACCTAACCTCACAACCGCGGTCCCGCATAACCTGTGTCATGACGCTGGTTATCAACTAGTTCAGTCAACCCAGGGTTTCCCAATCCAGCGACGCGCGCGTTCATATAACAGAGCCGCTGTTTGCACAGCACGACCAATCGCAAACATCTACAGAGCTGTATATTTTACATAAGAAGAAGAAATTATAATTCTACATAAATATGAAGAACACAGACACGGTTTTACAGGCAAAACGCAATACAGTCGCTGCTTCCTAAAACAGGAAGGAAAGCTGGCAAAAAAATAGCCTGACTCTGTTATGTTTATCACAATGCTTATTAATTTCACTTCCCCATTTCACTTAACGCATCCATGTTAATGGTGTACCAGGCTGAGCTCCAGGATGAGATGGCCGGCACCATGGACCGTACGCTGTGGGACGCGGTGTGCGTTGTGACTAACCTATGCCTCCGCCTGCACCACTGCGCAGTGCAAGCCTCGGGAAGAGCGATGAGCACCATGGTGACGCAGGAGAGGGCACGTTGGCTCAATTTATCCAGCCTCTCACACCGCGAAAAAGTCCAGCTCCTCGACATTGCCATGGATCCGAAGGGTCTGTTCGGCCCTGCGATGGCTACCATGCAACGCCGCTGTGAGGAGAAGAAGAGAGAGGGTGAAGCCCTGCAGACCTGTTTGCCCAGGAAAATACAGCCGCCTCCCGCTCCAACCCCCCAACCATTCTTCGCACATGCAGTAGCTCGCCCTCCGCCTGGCTTCAGGATTCCAAAATGCTCCACTGCACAGCCCAGACCTCCAGCTCATCCTAAAACTGAAGGCGGGGGTGCGTGGGCCAACAAGCCAGCTGCACTAGTGGAACAGCAGGGAAGCCAGCCAGTGCCACCTCACTCGCGACCGGGCAAGAGGGCCAAGCGGGAGCCTGCCGTTGTGACTCTGAACCCTGAGTCACGGGACAATGTTCTGTTTTTAACGCCCTTCTCCACTGTCAAAAGCACAAACACATTGTATTGTTCAAAAACAATAAAATTGTGCCCATCAGTGCATCCAGGCCAAGGGCCGAGGGCTCTGCATGCAAAAGATTGTGTTGCAAAACATGAAAAACATAAACAGCCTCATGTGCTCCGTAGCGGGGCGGGCTGTACACTTACTCGCGGCTGCCGTGGCGCAGCAATGTTGCTCACCGCAGGGGGGCAGCATTGCCCCACCTATGGCGCCGAATCCCTCAGTGGGCTCACTCGCAGATCGGGCGCACCACTGGCGGGCGCACCACTGGCGGGCATGCATGGAATCAAACTGGGTGCTCAAAACTATCGAAAGAGGGTACAGACTCCAGTTCTCCCCCTTGTTTCTCGAGAATAATACATTCACAGGCGGTGGGGGAAGCGGCTCGCTTTCTCGATGCAGAGATCAGTTCTCTATCAGAGAAAGGAGCAATTCAGGTAGTACCTCCTGCCCAGAGGCAAAGCGGCTTCTACTCGAGGTACTTAATCATCCCCAAAAAGGGGGGAGGGATGGGGTATGAGGCCTATATTAGATCTAAGAGTGTTATACAGACATCTAAGACAATACAGGTTTCGAATGCTGACACACGCAGCCCTGTTGGTTCACAAGCCTGGACCTAGCCGATGCGTATTTCCATCTGCGGATATATGCCCCTCACAGGAAATATCTCAGATTTGCCTACAGAGGGGTGGTTTACGAATACTTAGTTCTACCCTTCGGCCTGTCACTCAGCCCTCGTGTTTTTATCAAATGCACGGAGGCAGCGATGGGGCCGCTCAGGATGAATGAATCCGTCTGGCAACATACTTGGATGACTGTCTCCTGGCTGCGATAATGCACACAATCAATACATTTTATCGGGTTGTCCCAAGACTCGGTCACAATGAGGGCTCGCATATCTCAAGACAGGACAGAGGTGATGCGCGCATGTCTCGCTCTGTTTTGCAGGGGGAAAAATTTGACATTACGGGATTGCCACAGACTTCTGGGTCTGATGGCATCAGCACTGGTCGCTCTTCCTCTAGGCAGGCTATATATGAGGGAATTTCAAAGCTGGGTAAAGAAACTCGGTTTAGACCCTCGAGTTCACTCACGCCGCCATATCTTTATATCAGCGGACTACGCGATGACGCCAGACGCATAACTATCGGTAAGCAGGGTAAGTGGTGCTTATGGGCCCGGACCAATCAGGGGCCCGCATCACTGGACGATATTGATTGACAGCCGGGGCCCCCTATCGTATTATCATTACTCGTGACAATCCCAGCAGTCTCACGTGCAGACACTGACCAAGCGGGAGTGAGAACGGGTCAAATTAATTTCCTTGTTTCTGATATGAAGACGAGACGTGTGTGACTCGAAATGTGATCTCACATTTACCAACAAAACGTACAGCGAAAGACCGTGCAAAACATTTCAGACCGTCCTGCCAACCTGTATACATTTTAACATCAATGCACACTGTAACGCTTTTTCACTCTAAAGTCTGAAGCGGCTGCTGTTTCCATTTGTCGGCTCTCTGCAGCGGGCAGGGCTGCGCGCACACACACACAATCACACACGGTGGATGCAGGAAAAAACGCAGATGAGACGACAGATGACCTAAATTGAGGACAGCTACGCTTGTTATTGTAAGTGCAATGATAAGTTAAAGTCCAATAAGTACTTTATCAAATCGTATGAATGTGTGTGTGTGTGTGTGTGTGTGTGTGTGTGTGTGTGTGTGTGTGTGTGTGTGTGTGTGTGTGTGTGTGTGTCTGGCCAGGATAGGAAATGAACTAACAATGAAAAGATCAACAAGCCACTGACAGTGACATATATGTTCATATTTGATTCATTCAATAAATTATTATTTTTTTGTCTTAAATCCACCAGCCATTTTCATATTACACCAACATTTGCAGCATCTGAGCCTTTTTGGTAAGGTTCCTAGGAAAGCTCAGCCCAGAGTAATTAATTAATAGTAATAATTATTATTCTCCCCAAAACAAGTTTCCTTTTTGTTTTTAAAGAACTATACACAAAATGTGCAACTTTTTTTGCAACTTTCACCGTCTTCTGCAACTTCATTGCAACAAACGTACAAAAGACATTGCAACTTTTATAGCGATTTTTTTACAAAAGCTCCAGTGAAATCAGGCATTTTGGGCCGCAACAATCTCAAAAAAAGGCCGTGAAATCCTGGAGGGACTGCCCTTGTGTGTTTTTTATGTTATGGTGCGCATTCACCAGTGTTTTTTTGTTGTTGTGGTGCACGTAGGCTACTCCTGATTTTGTCAGTCATCTCATCTTTTATATGCAGTGTCTCTATGATCCTATCCTGTCCTATTCATGGTAGCCTACTTGTGGACGTCATCACGTGCTGTAGTACGGGGGCCCGCCTTGATAATCCTGCATAGGGGCCTGGTGTTGGCTCGTTATGCCACTGGATGACGCTGTGTCCATGAAAACGGCCACAATTCCTGACACACGGGGTGCCACTGGGCACGATATGCGCCAGAAAGGTGATTACTACAGACACGTCTCTATGGGGATGGGGTGCCACCCAGTGGTTAGCGGAGATAACACAGAGGCTTTACGCACAGCCGTGGCCGCTACCGTTGCGCAGGGACCTACTGTCTCAAGCACAAGGGGAAATCTTTCACCCCCACCCAGAGCGCCTGGCCCTCTGGGCTTGGCCTGTGAGGGGCTGAATTTGACGTCTTGTGGTCTACCTGAAAATCTTATAATGACTATTCAAAGTGACAGAGCTCCATCCATGCGTACTTTGTATGAAGTTTAGTGGCGTGTGTTTGAAGACTGGTGCATGTCTACTGAGGAAGTGTTCTTTCAGTGCTCAGTAGGGATTGTGTTGACATTCCTACAAACTCTCCTGGATATGGGAAAAGCATTCTCCACGATTAAAGTATACCTGGCCGCTATTTCTGCATGTCATGTGGGTTTAAACGGTAAGACAGTGGGACAGCATCCCCTGGTTTGCCGTTTCATGCGCGGAGCGAGGTGCTTACGCCCGGTGTCAAAATCGTTGTCTCCCGGATGGGATTTGCCACTGGTGTTGGAAGCTTTATCGGGACCACCATTCAAACCCTTATTGGAGGTGGGTGTGATAAGCTTTCACTCAAGGCAGCACTGCTTTTGGCGTTAACTTAAGCCAAGCGGGTTGGTGATTTACATGCCTTATCAGTGCATCCATCGCGTATACAGTTTGGCCCGGGGAATTCTAAAGTCTCATTACGCCCGAACCCGGCATACATTCCTAAGGTCATGAATTCGTACTATTCATGCCTTCCCTTGGAGCTTAGTGCTTTCTATCTGCCACCGTTTGCATCGGAGGAACAGGGGCGGCTGCATATGTTGTGTCCTGTGCGCACTCTGAGAGCGTACCTGGCTATGACACTCATTCAGGAAAGCAGATCAGCTGCCTGTTTCGTGGTCAGGACCTCACAAGGGTAAGCTTATCACAAAGCAGCGTTTATCATACTGGATTGTGGAGGCATTCACCTTCGCCTATTCGTCTAAGGGGCTCAAATCTCCTGTTGGTCTACATGCACATTCAACAAGGGGAATTGCCACGTCGTGGGCCTTATTTAAAGGGTTGTCGATACAGGAGGTGTGTGCGGCCGCTTGCTGGTCGTCCCCAACAACGTTCATGAGGTTTTACAGACTTGATGTTACTGCGCCTCGCCTGGATCACACGGTTTTGAGTGTGGAGTCATCGGGGACGCAGAATGCGTTAGAATGATTGGAAAGGTGACGTATCACAGAGGTTGGCTTGTCCGACAATACGGGAGTAAACATATCCTATATGTGAGATACCGAACGAATGCTTGAAAGAGAACTTAAGGTTACGACCGTAACCCCGGTTCTCTGATAGCATGAGTGAGGTATCTCACCGGACCACCCTTCTTGCGTGGAGCGAGAAGAGGTTGCTACCTTGAATGACGGTAAGACGCACAGGCTGTTGATTATATAGAGGACCGCCCCTTGTGTGTCTTGCATCAGATGTGGCCAGCCAATCATGGCTGGCGTAGTTAAAATGGCTTCTGAGGGATACGCTGGGAGGCGTACCCATATGGGAGATACCTCACTCATGCTATCAGAGAACTGCTTATTTTTAATTTTGTAAGATTATTGATATGGCTAAGAAGCTAATTAGTTTGTGCTAGGCTAAGTTAGCTTTATGATTATTGCTGCTGGTTGTTTTTGCTAGCTTGATTGTGTTTATCATATAGGCTATACTGCTATGTTAGCTAAGCGCTGCTATTTACACTGTTACTGTGTATTATAACAGAAATGTAACATGACAACCTGGGGTTTTAGGATGAGATAATGCTAGAATATTTCCGAGCAAACAACAGCTGGGAGTAAGTAAAACAAAGGGCGTAACAGGTGAAATTTAAGTTGTTTAGTGTTTTATGCCCCTAACGCAGCACTGCCTTGAAGTCGACATTGGGGGCATAAAACACCATCGAGCTGGAGTGGCCTCTAGCTCACCCAGTGAGAGAGTTCACCCCATGTTGGCTGAGTTCTGCAGAGGTGTGGGTTCGAATCCAACCTGCTGCCCTTTGCTGCGTGTCATCCCCCATCTCTCTCCCCCTTTCAAGTTTATCTACTGTCACTTCATAATAAATGGAAAAAGCCCCAAATAAATAAAAAAAAACACCATCACGCTGAAGCTGAACAGGTGACGCTCTGCTTTCACTTTGAGTTTGCACTTCTGCTCTTAGATGTTTTGTTGTCAATATACTTCCATAAAAGCATGCTTTCATTTGATTGAGCACTCACTCAGCCATTGACTCCCAAAGGGTCCCTCACTATTAAACTGCCAAGTTAGCCGGTCAAAGTTGTCGTTTTATAATTCTTTACCAAAAGATCCCTGTGGAGAGGCAACACGTTGCTTCTGCGCCACATCAGCAACAATGGAGTGTAAAAATTTCCTTTTGCCATGGTAACCTCCGAAACAGACGCTGGATGGACTTTGTAACAGAAAGCAGAGCAGCATGAAAATGAGCCGAGCGAGAGACAGGCAGGTTGGGAGTAAATATGAGTCAGATTAGGACTCATTAGGAGTTAGGATTAATTAGGTGTTGTTGATCATTTTTTAATTATGAACTCATTCTGGTTGCATCTTTAATCTCTTGTTCGAGCGTCTTCATTTAGTTTCTTCAGTTCATTTTCACACACTTAATACAGTATTTAACAGCATATTTTTTCATAATTAGGGAAGGCTGAATATCCACGTACAAACTGTGTGTATATTGAGCAAACATTCACTAGAGATTTGTTAGTAAGTTTGTGTGGAAATAATGATGAGAAAACAGAAGCTTTTCATTTGGAGTTACCTGTGTAATGTAACACATTCATCAGAATGAAATTAGTTCTCTACAAACATAAATGCACATCTGTGTCTTCATTCTGGAGGCCTAAAGCATGTCAAGAGAGCAACAGGTGAACAGTGACCAGGGTTCAATCATGTTACATCTCAATTGTTAAGGACAGGTTATGCTGCACAAACGGAGGGCTTAGTAAGAGAACACGGGAGGTCATTCCATTTCAAATCTTCACCAACATTGTTGTGGACACAGTGTTCACGGCTATTGTAGTTATTTGGCTCTCCTGTATTCCAATAGACAAAGTCCACTCTGCTACCATCAGACCACATCCAACTACCTTCTTTGTGGATGTCGCTGAGTCCAATCCAGGTCCATGCCTGAGCATGGTCAAAATTCTTGATCAGGGATTTGATGAAATCCTCTTCTTCCAGACTGTGGATGGACACCAGGTTGCCTCCCTCTGACACACAGTGGAGCTCTGCATCAGCCCAGGTCAAAAGTGTAGCGACGTACTTGTAGCAGCGGCCGTTGAAACTGTACCAGAACATGGGACAGTTGCTACGCAGTAGATTCACTGGATAGCCATCTGAAAGAGACACAGCACCCAGAGTCAGACCAAACAAGAAGAGGAGTGAGAGCATGTTGGCGTCAGAGTCTCGGAATCTTTGGAGTTTCCGATCTGCACTGTTAAATGTTATCGACAATCTGTCAGCGATGGTTGAAAGGCCACTTTCTTTTATATGCTTTAGGGGGAGGTGTGGCAGGGGTCCTGAACTGTTGGCGTGATATTATTGGTCAAATGCACTTGGCAAACACTTTTCCTTGTAAACAACTATACTGTATCTGCAAAGTGGACTTTGTCTATTGGAATAGAGGACAGCAAGATAACGCCAGAGGAACACTGTGTTCACAACAACCATGATTTGAAATGGAATGACCTCCAATGTTCTCTTACTTATGCCTCCTTTTAAAAACCAGGACCCTTTCAATTCAATATGCCCTTCACTCTTTGGACCAAGGCACTTACACAATCGCACAAATGTTGATCGCACAACAGACAAAGAAAGCACAGAGACTTAATACACGAGGTAACAAGGGTAGTAACAAGGGACAGGTGACAAGAGGACTGATGGACAGGTGGAACACATCAGGGTGGGGCAGACAATCACAGAGGTGGGGAAATACACAAGGCAGGAAGTCAAACAAGACAAGACAAAGGAGAAACAATTCTACAAAATTAAACAGGAAACTAAGGCATCAAAAACACACTCAAGGATAGAACCGGGAAAACAAAACAGAAAGAACACGGTAACACACAACCACGAAGAAAAGAGATCATATTTATCCTGTATTAGCTTCTCTGCATTGGCTTCCTGTAAAATCCAGGATTGAATTTAAAATCCTTCTCCTGACCTACAAAGCTCTAAACGGTCAAGCACCTACATATCTTGAAGAGCTCTTAGTATCTTATTGTCCCACTAGAGCACTACGCTCCCAGAATTCAGAGCTTCTCGTGGTTCCTAGAATCTCTAAAAGTAGAATGGGAGCCAGAGCCTTCAGCTATCAAGCTCCTCTCCTGTGGAACCAGCTCCCAGTCTGGGTTCGGGGGGCAGACACCATCACCATATTTAAGAATGAACTCAAAACACTCCTCTTTGATAAAGCTTATAGTTAGGGAGCGAATAGAGTAGAGTAGAGGGAGGCAGGCCAGTACAGCCCGATCCGGTTGGGGAGAGTTCTAGCCTGACCAGGCTCCTCTCCTTAACCTGCCTCTCTTAGTTATGCTATTATAGTTCTAGACTACGAGGGAAGTTACGTCCTTCCTGTGACACACTGAGTTGCTCTCTCCTCTGTCTTTCCATTTGTTACTAACCTAGCTCTGGGGAGTTTACTCCCCGGAGTCCTTATGTTTCTTTTCCCGCCCAGAATATTCCCTTGGATTAGGGTGGCACCACGATCTTGGTTGGAGCTGTTACTGTGGTCCAACGCTCTGCAGTGTCCGGCTGCGTCCTGCCAAGTGTCTGCGTCCTGCTACGTCCGCCCATGCTGCACTGTGCCACGCTACATCCTGTAACGCCCTTCAGTGCCCTGTTATGACATTGTTCCATTATCTTTGTGACTATTATTGGCACTGTTACCCAACCGGCACCGTCAGACACCGCCTACCAAGAGCCTGGGTCTGTCCGAGGTTTCTTCCTAAAAGGGAGTTTTTCCTCGCCACTGTTGCATTAGCCACTACTAATGCTTGCTCTTGGGGGAATTACTGGAATTGTTGGGTCTTTGTAAATTATAGTGTGGTCTAGACCTACTCTATCTGTAAAGTGTCTCGAGATAACTCTTGTTATGATTTGATACTATAAATAAAATTGAATTGAATTGAAACAAACAAGGAATGAAATAACAATAAACAGGAAAAACCACAACAGAAATCCACAACCATGACAACCAGTGTGGTATTATTACTTTAAGTTAGGTAAAGGTTCTGAATACTTCTTCCACCACTGCCACTTTTACTGTCAGCCGGTTCTGTCCTCCCCCCGTCGTCAATTAAGTTAATGGAACAAAACATGTACAAAATAACTATTTAGAGGCCAGAATCTCAACAATAACATTTTTAGCCCCAAGCAACAGTTCCTGTACAAAAAAGACCTGACTTCTTAAGTCTTTAGACATCTTTTACATCACATGTTTCATTATCGTGAGTTGCTGTAACGTAAGTTTGTAAGTGTCTACAAAACTGGATATAAATTTCCATTCTGGAAAGTGTTGGAGACATCAAGGGATTAGAGTCTGTCTCAAAAGGTGAGTATTTAAGTGCCGAGACGGTCGACTCAGCTGCACTTAAGACAGCTTTTGTTTAAAAGTTGATCTTGTCTTTATCACAGCTCTAGAGTCCATCTGCTGCTGGACTCAATGTAACATTTATCTCTGAAAAAATGTATGTGTCCCTATCATTTAAACACCGTAGTCCAATGAGAAAAGTGTGTGAGGAGTGTTTTCATTAAAAATTAACTCTGAAATTAAACCAGGGAAAGAAACACAAACAATAACTAAATAACTAACAAAGAAAGAAATAAAGAGTTCATACACTTACACGCCCTACATTCTGATAGAAATTCCATAAAAACTCCAGGAACATTTCAATCTAATGTGCCCTAAACCAAGTCCTTTTATTATGGAAGTGTGATTTTTATTTGAAAACCCCCTAAATTATTTGGATACCACTTTGTTACAGTAGTAGGTTTTTCATGGCCCTAAATAACTAGTACACATTTACTTACAAACAAAAGATTTATGTGACTCTAAACTGCCTTCTTTAGATGGTCTACAGCTTAAAAAATCTTGTTTTACTAGTTTGGATGTTGATACATAGACCAGAACTCATATTCAGCGGTCACTTCTCTATGAATTATCCTATATTATAGATGTTTGAATTAAAAGGAGAAAAGAATATGAGGCCTGAATTAGTTCTTTCCAAAGCAACTTCACCATATACATTATGATGGTTTTCTTTCCATCGCTTTGTAGGTCTTTCAATTTTAATGTTCATTATAGCTGTTCTGCCCCTGCTTCTGTGTGTGTGTGGCGTGGCCTAGCCTGCTACATTAGCTTGGCAGATAGCTAACAGTTTCCCCAAGACAAAGAATGAAGCTTGTGTATCCTTATCAAACTTTACTCAGGAAGCACTGTAAAACTACAAAGAACAAAAAATACATCTCAGTATTTCATTCGGTTACAGACGTTGTTCAAGAACAACATTGATATATTGTCTGTTAAAAATGTATAGAAACAAATGCGCTAGCTTAAGGCTAACCTCTATGGGAAATTCCATTACAATGCTAGCGTTTAGCCTATGCTATCAAAATAAACATTACATTACGATAGGAGTCACCACTAGAGGTCTCCCTCTCCCCAGATTAACAACAGAACATCTTTTAGCTTTTCTGAAAATATGAAGCAAAATATTTGGGTGGAAATCCAAAAGTATTTTAAACTTGTGAAAAAGGCACAACAATGTTATCATCAAACAATCCATTTTATATAGTAGAGTTATATCAGAAAGTGCATACACTCAATATTTGAATATTTAGGAAGGCTTGATGCATATACAGAGCAACACGTGGAAAGTCACTCAGCTAAATCAGACAAAACCTTCTTGTTTGCTACAATGCACAAACAAAACTTGATTGAGGACACAAACCATCATTCCATCTCAATTCGGTGCCACAACCTTTGCAAACACAGTTTTCATTTCCATTAGAGTTGTTTGGCTCTCCTACATTCCAAAAGCTATAGTCGACTAAAGACCCATCAGACCAAAACCATGTGCCTACTCTGTAGCTGTCACTGAGTCCAATCCAGGCAAATCCCGTAGTCTTGTCATAGATCTTGATCAGGGATGGAACAAACGTTTCTTCAGCCAGACTGAGGATGGACACCAGGGTGGCTTTCTCTGACACACAGTGGAGCTCTGCATCAACACAGCTCATAGTTGTTGCGACATACTTGTAGCAGCAGCCGTTGAAACTGTTCCAGTTAAAGGGAGTTGCTGTACTTGGTCATCTGAAGTTGACACAGCACCCAGAGACACAGGAGAAATGTAAAATGAAAATTCCCCAAATATATATATATATATATATAAAAATAAAAAAGCAATGGGTAACTGTTTCAACAAGTTGGCTTGAACACCATCTATTTTTGTTACATTTTGTATTTTTATTTATGAAAGTTTCTTCATTGAAAAAAAACAAACAATAAAACTAAAATGTTGTGTTTGTTTTTTAAGGGAAGATAAGTTACAACCTACTGACCTATCAATACAAGATTGATAATGGCATCACCATTCTTGAGATCTGTTGCCCGGATAGTGAGAGGTGCGCTCAAAAAAGTGAAAACATTTAAAGAGCCGTTGACTTTCCCTGATGGGTATCATTATGAAAGATGTAGAATTTCAGCAAAAGGAATTATGTATATTTATCTTAGCCTTGCACTTGCTGGCCTTTAAGTAAGGCTGCTTACTGGTTTGAATTATGTTTTTATATTTATTTTTTATTTGCTCCCATGATCGCTTACCACTGCCAGGGTTGCAACTGAAAGAATACAGCAACACATTTTTATGGAAAGCACAAGTGTAATTAGGTTAGATCTTGTTGTGCCTGACTGAAGGGGCATTGATATTGATAAGCAAAAGTGATATAAATAAGCAGGGTTCAAAATGAGCACCATCTACCAGCCAAATGCTGGTAAAGTATGCAAGTGGCTGGTAGATTTGCCTCACCCACCAGCCAAAAAAAACAATGGTGGCTGGTGAAGTTTGAACATTCACCAGCCAAATGGCTAGTAAACGAAAAAGTTAATTTCGAACCCTGTTGATAAGCCTTGTAACTTACACATTCACAGCTTTCCTTCCTGGGTTTAGCAGCAGCAACTGTACTGCTTTCTGCCTGTATTTGGTCTGTGTTCTTCATATATCTGTAGGATTATCGTTATCGTGCCCTTCTTGTGTAAAATATGCGGCCCTGGCAGACTTGTCCATATTTGTGATTGGTCATATGGTGCATACACCGCCCCTTTTATGTGAACGTGCTCGTCGCTGGATTAGGAAACCCTGGGTTGATTGAACTGGGTGATAACCACCGTCAGGTCACACCTTAGGACTGCTGCTGTTAGGTTTGGTGAAGCCGGATAACAAAATTAAATCCAGGGCATGTCGACCTTGCCTCGTAGTACAGGCCTCTGATGTTGCTGCGTCTCAAAGGTTTGGTTATATCTGCTGCAGTGGTGTAGTCTACATGATACGCAGGTATACGCAGTATAGCCACTAAGAAATCTCCAGGATTTCCATATACCCACTTAAAAATGTGCAATGATACGCAACAACATATTTATGTGACAGAACTTTCACTTCAGATATTTGTATTCACAAATACAGGGTTGAGTAATGTGACAGCAAACTAAACTAACACTGCAGAACATGCAGAGAGACTTTGTTCATCTTTCATCGGCCCGCTCCTCGCTGAGCGCAGTGCGTAGTGTGTGCGTAGCGACCGGGCCCAAATGCTAAAAAAAAACAAACAAAAAAAACACCATCGAGCTGAAGCTGAACAGGTGACGCTCTGCTTTCACTTTGAGTTTGCACTTCTGCTCTTAGATGTTTTGTTGTCAATATACTTCCATAAAAGCATGCTTTCATTTGATTGAGCACTCACTCAGCCTCAGTTAGCCGGTCAAAGTTGTCGTTTTATAATTCTTTACCAAAAGATCCCTGTGGAGAGGCAACACATCAGCAACAATGGAGTGTAAATATTTCCTTTTGCCATGGTAACCTCCGAAACAGACGCTGGATGGACTTTGTAACAGAAAGCAGAGCAGCATGAAAATGAGCCGAGCGAGAGACAGGCAGGTTGGGAATAAATATGAGTCAGATTAGGACAGTGTTGTTGATCATTTTTTAATTATGAACTCATCCTGGTTGCATCTTTAATCTCTTGTTCGAGCGTCTTCATTTAGTTTCTTCAGTTCATTTTCACACACTTAATACAGTATTTAACAGCACATTTGTGAAACATTTTTTCATGATTAGTGAAGGCTGAATATCCACGTACAAACTGTGTGTATATTGAGCAAACATTCACTAGAGATTTGTTAGTAAATTTGTGTGGAAAAAATGATGAGAAAACAGAAGCTTTTCATTTGGAGTTATCTGTGTAATGTAACACATTCATCAGAATGAAATTAGTTCTCTACAAACATAAATGCACATCTGTGTCTTCATTCAGGAGGCCTAAAGCATGTCAAGAGAGCAACAGGTGAACAGTGACCAGGGTTCAATCATGTTACATCTCAATTGTTAAGGACAGGTTATACGAGATGCACAAACGGAGGGATTAGTAAGAGAACACTGGTGGTCATTCCATTTCAAACCTTTATCATAGTTGTTGTGAACACAGTGTTCACGGTTGTGTTTGTTATCTGGCTGATCACTATTCCAATAGACAAAGTCCACTCTGCTACCATCAGACCACATCCAACTACCTTCTTTGTGGATGTCGCTGAGTCCAATCCAGGTCCATGTCTGATCATGGTCAAAATTCTTGATCAGGGATTTGATGAAATTATCTTCTTGCAGACTGTGGATGGACACCAGGTTGCCTCCCTCTGACACACAGTGGAGCTCTGCATCAGCCCAGGTCAAAAGTGTAGCGACGTACTTGTAGCAGCGGCCGTTGAAACTGTACCAGAACATGGGACAGTTGCCACGCAGTAGCTTCACCGGATTGCCGTCTGAAGAAGACACAGCACCCAGAGTCAGACCAAACAAGAAGAGGAGTGAGAGCATGTTGACGTCAGAGTCTCGGAATCTTTAGAGTTTCTGATCTGCACTGTTAAATGTTATCGACAATCTGTCAGAGATGGTTGAAAGGCCACTTTCTTTTATATGCTTTAGGGGGAGGGGTGGGAGGGGTTCTGCACTGTTGGTGAGATATTATTGGTCAAATGCACTTGGCAAACACTTTTCCTTGTAAACAACTATACTGTATCTGAACATGAGCCAATGAGCTCACCTGGACATGTCACATAAGACCTGTAATTTATTCATTTAGCTGTTACAGCCACTTGGTTTGTCAGTCAGTTTGCTAAATGAATGACTCTTTTCCACTTGTGCTAGTCTTGCAGTAGCTTCACTTTTTAGCTAAATGCTCTACAGCTAAATAGTAGTTTATCATTTTTCCATAAGTGCCTATGGAAGCTTTAGTGGCTGCTGTTCTGCTGTTCAGCAGAAGGTATATAGTCTCCCTTTGAAGGGGAAATCCACTCTCAGAATGTATGAATGTTGTTCTTATAATCTTAAATAGTTTATGTAATTTGTGAACACTAATAACTCTTGAGAAGCAAGCAAATTTGCCCGAGTTGCTGTAACAGTGTCCAAAAAACTGGATACATGTTTCTTCAGGGAAGTGTTGGTGACAACAAGTGATTAGAGTTTATCTCAAAACATAATGAGTGTTTGGATCAAACTTAACCAGGACTCTGAAATGAAAACAAGTTCATAAAAGACAAGCAATAAATGTTTACTAATCATCAACAGATGTTGAACTCTGGCATGTTCAGGAGAGCTTAGTTATTGGTTTTCTACATCATTATTTCTTTATTGAATGATAACACAGTATCACAGTATCAAACATAAAGGGCATGTGCTATACCAGACAGGGGAAAGAAAGAAAGATCTAAAGAATAAGACAAATGTACTTCTGATGTATTCCATACAAAAACCAGGAACCTTTCAATTCAATATGTCCTTCACCCTTTGGACCAAGGCACTTAAATCATGTAGCAAGTTATTGATCAGAGGCAGTCATAGATCTATAAAACCATATCAGTTCCTTTTATATTAGCACTGAGTCTTTTTTTTTTTTTTAAATATGTTTATTGAAGGAATCGTTTAAACAGGGGTTATACAGATAACAATACAAGAGTTTTCTCTGAATAAGTGCATGGATGGTAAGTCAAATGTCTGTTGGAGATGTTGAAATGACATTAGGTTTCCTTAGGTACAGGGCCTGTATGAAAATAATATTTTTGGCTTTCCAGATGGAAAAGGCTGGATCCATCAAAGCGGGGGAGAAAACATGATTGTGACAGATTGGACTGTCTATGTAGACTAGGGGCAGATCAAGAAAAGATTGAATTTGTTTCCAAATTCTTAAGGAGTGAAGAATAATTGGATTATTTTTATATAAAGAGGTGTCTTTATTTCTGCTGGGTTATTAAGGAGTGCTGGGAGGGAGGTGGCACCACATGTAGATATTTCTATCTGGAGCCAAGAGGGTACATCTTCTTGAAGTTGGCCAACCATTATGCCAGTGAAGTATAGCGTCCAAATTGGCAGCCCAGTAATAAAACTTAAAGTGAGGTAAACCAAAGCCTTCTTCTGCTCTATGGAAGCTTTAGTGGCTGCTGTTCTGCTGTTCAGCAGAAGGTATATAGTCTCCCTTTGAAGGGGAAATCCACTCTCAGAATGTATGAATGTTATTCTTATAATCTTAAATAGTTTATGTAATTTGTGAACACTAATAACTCTTGAGAAGCAAGCAAATTTGCCCGAGTTGCTGTAACAGTGTCCAAAAAACTGGATACATGTTTCTTCAGGGAAGTGTTGGTGACAACAAGTGATTAGAGTTTATCTCAAAACATAATGAGTGTTTGGATCAAACTTAACCAGGACTCTGAAATGAAAACAAGTTCATAAAAGACAAGCAATAAATGTTTACTAATCATCAACAGATGTTGAACTCTGGCATGTTCAGGAGAGCTTAGTTATTGGTTTTCTACATCATTATTTCTTTATTGAATGATAACACAGTATCACAGTATCAAACATAAAGGGCATGTGCTATACCAGAGAGGGGAAAGAAAGAAAGATCTAAAGAATAAGACAAATGTACTTCTGATGTATTCCATACAAAAACCAGGAACCTTTCAATTCAATATGTCCTTCACCCTTTGGACCAAGGCACTTAAATCATGTAGCAAGTTATTGATCAGAGGCAGTCATAGATCTATAAAACCATATCAGTTCCTTTTATATTAGCACTGAGTCTTTTTTTTTTTTTTAAATATGTTTATTGAAGGAATCGTTTAAACAGGGGTTATACAGATAACAATACAAGAGTTTTCTCTGAATAAGTGCATGGATGGTAAGTCAAATGTCTGTTGGAGATGTTGAAATGACATTAGGTTTCCTTAGGTACAGGGTCCTGTATGAAAATAATATTTTTGGCTTTCCAGATGGAAAAGGCTGGATCCATCAAAGCGGGGGAGAAAACATGATTGTGACAGATTGGACTGTCTATGTAGACTAGGGGCAGATCAAGAAAAGATTGAATTTGTTTCCAAATTCTTAAGGAGTGAAGAATAATTGGATTATTTTTATATAAAGAGGTGTCTTTATTTCTGCTGGGTTATTAAGGAGTGCTGGGAGGGAGGTGGCACCACATGTAGATATTTCTATCTGGAGCCAAGAGGGTACATCTTCTTGAAGTTGGCCAACCATTATGCCAGTGAAGTATAGCGTCCAAATTGGCAGCCCAGTAATAAAACTTAAAGTGAGGTAAACCAAAAGCCTTCTTCTGCTCTATGGAAGCTTTAGTGGCTGCTGTTCTGCTGTTCAGCAGAAGGTATATAGTCTCCCCTTTGAAGGGGAAATCCACTCTCAGAATGTATGAATGTTATTCTTATAATCTTAAATAGTTTATGTAATTTGTGAACACTAATAACTCTTGAGAAGCAAGCAAATTTGCCCGAGTTGCTGTAACAGTGTCCAAAAAACTGGATACATGTTTCTTCAGGGAAGTGTTGGTGACAACAAGTGATTAGAGTTTATCTCAAAACATAATGAGTGTTTGGATCAAACTTAACCAGGACTCTGAAATGAAAACAAGTTCATAAAAAGACAAGCAATAAATGTTTACTAATCATCAACAGATGTTGAACTCTGGCATGTTCAGGAGAGCTTAGTTATTGGTTTTCTACATCATTATTTCTTTATTGAATGATAACACAGTATCACAGTATCAAACATAAAGGGCATGTGCTATACCAGACAGGGGAAAGAAAGAAAGATCTAAAGAATAAGACAAATGTACTTCTGATGTATTCCATACAAAAACCAGGAACCTTTCAATTCAATATGTCCTTCACCCTTTGGACCAAGGCACTTAAATCATGTAGCAAGTTATTGATCAGAGGCAGTCATAGATCTATAAAACCATATCAG